>NC_041335.1:25796168-26096168 GCF_004354835.1 Perca flavescens
TTAAAACAACATCAACAACAGCGTTAATTTTCATTTAGAAGGAAAAAAGCCTTATTATTAAATAGTTAGGCTAGCCTATTTGTTTCTCCAATAATGGGCAGAAATGTTAATAATGATAGACAAACCATGAATGGATAATAATAAATTGTGTATCCTAGTATTTTCTTTTTTGTCAGATTATAGCCTACATGATATAGCCTAAACAAAATATAGCCCTTGTAGCAGTTACAAGTTCAACAGTTGCAAAAAGGCTAGATGTTTTAGGGTTTAACATTTGTATTAACAACTTAACAGTAATAAACAAAATAGGAATAAAATGAAAGATTCTTTATTTTAGTTAAAATATTTTAATTAACAAAACTAATCTGAAATTAAAAATGTAATACAAATAAAATATTAGGCTACTTAACTAAATATAGCCTTGTTCAAATATAGGCGTTATAGCCTAAAATGTTCACAATAAAAATCAACAAACACACGAACCCCAACAAAATAAAAGACATTTAGGCCTAGGCTAATACGTATTTTGGATAAAGTTGTAGGCCTAGTGCTTGCGGGAAGAGGCCGTGTGTCCGCGGGCCACACCGTGTTAATGATGAGCTGCTCTGGCGCTATAAGTGGGCTGAACGGCGCGAGCAGCTCCCGTTGCTGCCCTGTCTATGTTCCTGCCACCTGCCACTTCCATATGCGCTTACACCCCGAGCTCGAGCCTGCCACTGGGCGACAGCTGCGTGCTCTCAACGCCACGCAGCAGCAGACACATGTAGCCTACATGCTGACTGCAGCTCCATCAGAGCTCCTTCAGCAGGCAGCCGTGTAGCCCCAACAGACACCAAAACAAACTCGCTTTCAATCCCTTTAGTTCATCAACAAACATCGATCGGACTTTTGATCCTTGCTGTGGTCATTTTAATCGATTATTAAAAGTATTCTCCAACTCACATTCACAAAATGACAATAAACCACGTGCTTTCTGTCATTTTGTGTTTATTGTCAAAAGATTACCAGGCTAATTGGCCTACAGCATTTGCTGTAGGCCAATTAGCCTGGTAATCTTTTGTGCTATTCATTGCAGGTGATTAAACTGTTATCAGGCTGCTTTATTATTTTGTGTGTGTGTGTGTGTGTGTGTGTGTGTGTGTGTGTGTGTGTGTGTGTGTGTGTGTGTGGTTAATAGGCACTTTTGTGTTTCAGCTTTCGTCTGTCCCTCATGTTTTCCTCATTTTATTACTGTACATATATACGTGTACAATGTGCCCTTATAACGCTTGCATAAGAAAAAAGCCTAAATATAAACTGTGTGTAAGTTATATTTGCCCAGAGGCCGTGCACAACTCAGCATCCCTTCACAGGAACAGGTTTTTTTTTTCTTCTTTTTCCCGCGGGGACTCTGTCTGGTTTGCAGCCTCCCTCCAGGTTTGGCTTTAGTCACCTTAGAAACTCATTGTGTCTGTATTTTCCTTTCCCCTCCCGCATTGTCCCCCGCAGTTTGGCGGTAGCTTAACCGGTCAAATGTGTCACAACCAGCTTAAACAAAGCTTCGCCCTCTGAGCTCGCTCTCCACGGCGCTGCTGGTCGGTGACAAACGGATTTGTTTGCAGTAAAAGTGGCTCAAGGCGCGTCTGGTTGTGAAGGTTTGTGCGGTTATATGAGATGTGACAACAAGCGTCCTGTTTGATTTACGTTGGCAGCAGGAACGGTGATCAAGTCTGTGGTCAACAAATGGGGTCAGGGTGAGTCAGGTATACCTCAAATATTTAGATGTCAGTGGTGGAAAGTAACTACGTTATTCAAGTAGCCTACTGTACTTATTTTGAGGTACTTGTAGCCCACTTGTAGAACTGTTACTCCACTACATATTTAATACCTTTTACATAACCTACTGTTACTGTACTGCTTTGCAGATTCAGATAAATAATACAAAATATAATGGTGGGCTACTAATACATTGTATTATTATCAGTTAAGATAAGACTGTATTGATCCTGGGGAAAATTACCAAGCTTCCCAGCAGTATATAAAATAAAATAACCCCAACTTTATCAGCTGCAACACTATAGCCAAACATAAATCCATCACTAATTATAATCTAATGATATTTGAAATGAGACATTCTATATAATGAGTACTTTAACTTTTTAGTATATTTTTGATGCTAATACTTTTGTAGGCTACTTTTTTTTTTTGTTAATGCAAGACTTTTACTTGTAACAGTATTTCTACACTGTATTACTACTTTTTGTTACGTACAAGATCTGAGTACTTCTTCCACCACTGCTCTGTACTGTTGGAGGTGCCTGAGGCCTAAGATCGCCAATCACTACTTCTGTTATTGTTGTGCACATGACAAATAAAGAACCATGAACCATGGTACACGTGACAGGTGTTTCAATTCTGCAGAGACATTACATTTAGTTTGCCCTGTTTATTAAAAAAACAAACATCTGATAGGATCATTTGATATGATTAATGCTATCAGTAATGCGCCAAATAACAGGTTGCAAGCCTAAAATCAGTCAATCAACTTTTTCTTCTCATAATTCTATAGCTGAATGTTGAATCAGATAGATACCTAGGTTCCCTCTTGATGTAGCTTTCCATGATCTTAAAATAAAAAGGCCTGGTGGCCGGGGTTGGTTCAGTGGGTAGAGCAGGCGCACATATACTGAGAGGTTTATGCCTCAACACAGAGGTCCAGGGTTCAAATCTGACCTGTGACAATTTCCTGCATGTCTTCCCCCTCTCTCTCCCCTTTCTCACCTAGCTGCCCTTTCAAATTAAAGGTGGAAAAGCCCCTAAAAAATAATTCTTCTTATCTTTGTTGATGTTGTTACATCCAGTGTTCATGACAGCAGCAGCAGTACTGCAAATTGTGCCAGCCCACGGGAGTGCAGTGCTTCCTGCACTGCTATAAAGTAAACAAGTCCAGGTTTGGAGAGTTTAAACAATTGTCCGACTGTTGTCCATTGTCCTCTAGACCGGCCTGCTTTACACACTTTTTTGTTTTTGTTTTTTACAGCTAAACCCCTCAACAGTGAGTTTGAAGGAAGACAGATACCCAAAGGCCAGAAGGTCACATCCTCATAAGTTAAGTTAACCTCTTCTTCTTGTTTTGATTTCCTCTTCCTTTCTTATCCAAATTTAAAAATATGAGTTTTTGGGAAAGATCTGACTTTCTTCACTGGGCAATACTAATATAGCTGAAGTGTTACCAACCTAGGAGAGCATGCATGCAATCTGAAAAAAGAACTATTTCAATTTCCAAATAGAAGGCTATAAACAAGGATATTGGCTGCAATGCATCATGACTCAGTGGCCTTTTTGAAACTACACAGTCACTCAGACAGAGACAAATTCTTCTTCAACAAGGTCACAGGGTTGTTTCACTGCTTAAACAAGAAAAGTTCACGTTTTGAAAACAGTTTCTTTCCATTTGTTTAAATATCACCTGAAT
Source organism: Perca flavescens (assembly GCF_004354835.1). NCBI lineage: Eukaryota > Metazoa > Chordata > Actinopteri > Perciformes > Percidae > Perca > Perca flavescens. The sequence goes on from NC_041335.1 coordinate 25,799,623, forward strand.
CCTCTTTCCGTGATAAAAAAAAACATCTCTCCAAGTCAGCTTTATAAAACACAACTTTCATTTATTTTTATTTGTAAAATCCTTTCTCTTTTCCAAGGCAAAACGTATTGTGTGAAAATAAACATGACATTATATGATCATTACATTTTGAGGCATGTAAACAGAAACACAATGAAAACAAAAGCTGTGGCAGTGTCATTTCCTTTGTCAGACACCCCCTCTGACTGATTAGCTTAAAAGCTACCTGAGGAAGACATCATTTAATAATTTACAGATCTCATTATAGATTATTAGTTAGGCATTAACAGTGACTGCCCACCCATACTTCCTTCAAGTCTTGACTAGTATAAGAAGAATTAATGGATCCAATTTTACATTTGTTAACTCTGGTTCAGCTGTGGTTAGGGACCCAGCGGAAGCGGTATCCTCCCTGCTGAGTCCTCGAGGTGAAGGCATGTCCGTGAGGAAACACCTGAGTCCTTATGGTGCAGTGTTCTCTAATAGAAGTTCTGAAAGATGAGACGCTCTCTTCAGGCTCTGCTCCGTCCACCGTCAAGCTGCTGTCTTTGGATATAGAAGTCTGTAGGCCTGAGAATGCACCGTACATGCGTATAGTCTCTGATTCCTGCGGTAGTCTTGTTCCAGGAGCAGCGCTGTGCAGGACGGCATTGCAGCGTGTGCTGACGTCCCTCAGCATGTCCTCCACTGAATCAGAAGACTCAGTTTCATATCCTTCATCCAGTCGCTGCCGCTTACAGGGACTCAGGGAAGTTTTATTACCACAAGACATCACTGGTTCATTTGGGTCTCTGACTGTCATCAGTTTCTGAAGACCAACAGAAATAAAGATTAATTTTCATTTTATAATTCATGCATAAGAGGTTATATTGTGATGAAACTGTGTGTACTGTTTAGCTGTGCTTGTCTCAGCCATGTCCTTACTTCAAGCACTGAGGCCAGGTGCTTTGCACGGGTGGCTAGCTGCCTGAGGTGAAGGTTTCTCTCCTGAAGGGAGTCAATCTCTTCCTGTTTTCGGTGTAGAGTCTCATGGAGCTGCAGACACACAGAGACAAATATCTTCAGTCATGCTAACAGAAGACACATAACTTAAACTACATTGGCGTGTCCAATTCATGTACATATTTGTGCTTAGATACTGTTTGCATATGCAAAGTTATTTTAAACGTAGCCTTACAGCACCAGTCACATTACAACCACAAACTCCACTTTTAGCGATGTTTACTATTATAAATTGTATTGTATTGTAAATATTATTGCACTGGTTTACACAAACTCTCCAGTAGCGAGCATCATTTTGGAGATATAAAGTCTTGTCACAACAGAAGGACCATGACTGAGTCCAAACGTGTCAATTAATTTGTCAAAAGCCTTAGGGGGGTTTGGATTACTCCAACAGAAAAAATTTAATAAAAACCATACTGGTTATAAATCTGACAGTAAGGATTTACCTGATTATTGATTTCCTTTGAATCTCCCAACACTCTGCCTTGGCACTGGGCAAAGCCCTGCCAGTGATCTCCATCTTGGGCAGAAGGGTTGCCTGCTTCTGTGGAAGAGTGAACCAGCCTGTCCTCCAAAGAGAAGTACCGCTGAGGGGTGAGGAGAGGTATGATACATCCCTGAAATGGTAACAGTTCAGCTGGAGACAGACTGCTCTCCAACGTGGCAGGAGAATCTGACAGAGGAGACAAACGCCCAGTGCTTCAGTCAACATGTGTTAGTTTTGAGGATTCCCTCAATGTTGAAAAGATGATGATAATGATGAGATTATTACTATTATTATTATTATTATTATTATTATTATTACACAGTAGAAGATTAGGTTAGCTTCACTCACCTGCCATGAAATCCAGCGCATAATCTCCAAAGTCTTGGTCATCTACATCAGATTCATTCACCTGTGGACGATTATACAAAAGACATATGTATTTAAAACTTTGCTGACAAAATAAGCATAACTGGCCCAGAGCTGGAAGTCCCACCCCGACCAATCGGTGATGTGGCTGTATGGCAGTACATGTATTGCTGCCAGCCATTTCAGTAAGTGTGCTGGCGCGTAATGACGCACGGTGAGCTAGTGCCAAAGAGGCTGCCTTGTGGAATAAACTCGGGAGGTCCAGCCAATTAGCGGTAGCCTGCGTGTCACGAGTAAACTACAATCTCATTCGTGCAGAATTCCAGCACATCGTCTCAAACATTAACAACCTCATAGGGATGCAGATCTGCCACCATATTATCTCTCTCTGGTAGATATACATTTTTGGAAATGCGTGGATTTACATGACAAATAAGGTGTCACCGAAAATATCAAATGTTTTAATTAGAAAAAGACATTTATTTTTGGTACTGACGAGGTTTTTCCTCACCTGAGAGCCGAGGGAGTCGCTCTCTCGTCTCACCACAGACGCACAGTCTTCCAAATCATCCCATGCAATTGTTGAAAAAGCTGTAACACAAGAAAAATGTGTCTATGCGATTAAACCCTTGAAGTGTATTTAAGTACTATATTTATACAAGCATTAAGGTGGTGCAAGAAGTTCAAACCGAACGTCAGAGATGCGCATACCTTGTTCAATGATGCAGGGAAGCTCAACGTACACGTTGACTGGACTGCTGCTTCTTGGCACTAGTTTATCCTGCAGGTAGAAAGTCTGTCAACACTACTATACAGAGCTGCATTGTGTGCATCATTGTAAAGAGAAAGATGTCAAATACCTTTTTGTTTCCTGCAGGTCTCCTCCCCTGTTGGCCCATTTGGTTTGGGCACATAGCACCAAACACCGTTCTGTTTCTTTGCATCTTCATCAGCACAGTTCTGGCTTCAGCACTGAAGGATCGTGGTTTGATTTAGAGCTGATATAGAGGAAATTCTCCCGGTTTGTGTCTCTCCGTGCCGCGGCCTCATAGTTTTGGCCCAATCAAATGCACTTATGTGGTCTCCAGGGAGTGACAGCGTCCTCGGAGATTAAATTGGTGCAGACTAACGGTTTTCTCTGAAATGTAAAGTGGTACCGCGCATAACGGCGCCATTACAGCAGGTGCTCTCTGCGTCAGACCTGCCCTCCCTCCGCCTTCAGCCAAATATTCCCTGCACCCTGCCAGAGGCGCATGTAGCCTGGCATGGCTTCTTCCAACCATGTCTGTTTTATACAATCAAACACCTTAGCCTTTGTCTTCATAGTCTTCATAAGGCTGACCAACCCGTTGGCACAGTTCAGACTAATGCTTTGTTCAATGCGGCCATATCATCTTGTGCGTAATTTGTATTGTGCGTAAAAATATTTAGGTCAAGGCCTGTTGCCACATTTAAAGCGAAGTAAAAAAAGGAAAAGGGCAATTACAGCAGACAGCTGAGTAAACATTCGTGACAAATGCCTGTATTACTAAAAAACAACAGTAAGCCTATCTGACCCCACTGAATGCACCTGTGTGGTCGACACTGTGTCAGCAGGTCGAGATGCCACGCGTAATGGATTATCGGAGAAAGCCCCTCAATTGACCAGACTGTGTCAATTGTGTGTGTCTGTGTCAATTGCACAGATCAGTTTCAAATAGTGATACAACGGTAATTAAAGATGTGGGTAAACTGACCTCTGGGCAAACAGCTACACCAGCCTTTAAGCCACAAAAAGCACTACAACTGGGAGAAAAGTATTTCTGCTATTATCCATAAAGAGGGCCATAACCTCACATTTAGACATATGTCAGTCTGAAATGATGGGCTTTTGTACTGTCTAACATCAGCAGTACTTTATGCCATTGTGAGCTTTAATGCCATAGTGCTATGCCCATCCAATCCAGATAAATGTGCCAACATTAACAACATTGAACTGTAGGTGGTGCATTTTGCTAAATTTCATGATTTCTTGTTCATGTCATCCAGTCTCCATGTAATCGGGACAGATTCATTTCAAATAAAAGCCTTTGTGTTGTTGTTTTTTATCAAGTTGGAATTATGGCTTTACATTTTATTATCCATTCAGAGACCAACACAAATTTGTTTACTGATTATTTATTTCATGATAAAAGCAATCAATTAATTACAATACATTTTCCCAGGTCCTTCATTAAAGAGGTTGCAACAGTAACATATCTCGTAAACTTGCAGCAAGTCAGTGCATAAACAGTAAATAATTAATTTAATTTAGAATTAATTGAAATAAACAGAATATATTAATGTACTTCATTGATAAACAATAGCTATCAGTAAAATAAATAAAAGTATATTAAGTTGTAAAACATTCACTCAGTTCAACCAACTGATTGTTTCTGAGGTATAAATGAGGTCTAAATGGGTTAGCACCAGACGTAACTTCTGAACATCATCTTTAAATAAACCTAAGAATAAAATCCCTAGTTGAGAGGAATTTGGCATTTTGCTAACATCTGAATAGTGGCACAGTTGTAGTCACATATATATAATTTCCAATGTCTCCTGGTTTAATGACACCAACAGACTCAGGTTGTCTTTGCATTCCTGGGCCAGATTGTGGTTGTAGCTCCCCTGATTCACAGACAGGAAGTGGCCCTTTACAGCCAGAGAGTTGGTCTCAGTAATCTCAGGGCTCTCAGATGGCAGTGTACATTGTTCATCCACAAAACTGCACCACTGGTCTTCCTGTGACTGGATGGTTGCATGCTCAACAAGCCCTTGTTCAGTTTTCAGTAACTCACTGGCTATCCTCAGTGCACAGCTAGCAGTCAGAGATGGTGGGTATTTGTTGAAAGCATAGTCTGCTAGACTCAACTCGCACACCTTTTGTGCGAGGTTGCTGCACTGCTGTGGTCTTTTTGTGTCTGGATTCATTATTGTAAACCTGTCACCACTTGTGTTCTCAGTCTCACGCTGGGCAGCCTCAATGCAGTTGGTATAATAGTCCAGGAAAAAGGCCAGGGTGGGTGCAGCAAGGCGGAAGTTGAGACGGAGGAGGATGAGACACTCCAGGTTGCAGAGCTGCTCCTTAGTGAAGGCATCACAGCACAATGACAAGAGATGGCTGATCCGTGGTGAGCACACCTCCACCTGGGTGACAGAGAAAGGGAGTGAGTTATAATGAATGAAATCCAAACATGCAAACTATCTGTTCTTCAAGCTTCTACCACATCCTAAGATGCACCTGTTTGCAGGCTAGGAGGAGTGCAGTTACACCCAGTAACTGGAAGCAGTCAGCCGCCACCGGTGTGGATGCCATGAACCTGTCCATGATGTTCACTGCCAAGCAGCAGCACTCAAAGGACAGACGGAAATGTTTGTTTACAGGGATGAGCCAGCTGACGAGCTTACACCTGGCCTCTGCAGTCAGCTGCAATGTAAAACACAGACTCAATTAGTATAAGCTGCAGATTAAAAGTTTAAATGATGAAAAAATGAGGATTTTAGTGACAGTCAGGGGCATCAGACTTGAGGGGGGAGGAGGGGAATTGGATTTTTATAGCAGTTTCACAAATATTTTCATGTCATTGATCCCAAAGTATTCATGCATTCAGCAACTGCTCCTGTGTTTCTTTAGCTCCACAATGGCAATATTTAATTTAAAGTGGATATTGAGCTATAGTGATATGGTTAGTTATGAAAAGGTCATCTCGATTGGAAAAATTGATGCCACAATAAATTATGAAACTATCCAATGTACTGGGTAATCTAACTATCTGCCTTGAAACATCCAAAAGGCAATGTACCAATAAAATACAAATGAGCCATTATGTTAGATGACAAAATAATAAAGAAGTTATTTTCTTAATTAATGTCAAGTGTTAAAAGTATAGGGTAAATGGTAGTCATAAGTAAAATAAAAAAATGGCAGACAAGTGACCTAACATCCTTTAATTAAATTAAATTAGTCCAAACATGTTTTCATATAGGATACTGTGTTTTCCATTCAGCAACTGGCTATGGGCTACATTTCAGTGCAATAGACCTGACCTAACAATGTATAACGTGTCTTAGCCTACTTGTGGCTGGCGTGCCAAGCTTTTGCAGGAATGAAACTGCGCCTCTTTCTCCCTCTGGATTTTGAAACCGATGTCCCCGTACTGGAGATACCAGTTGGACAGCTGTCCTGCAGGATGCTCGTCTGAACGGAGCGGGGACACATCTATCCGCGCCGGGGATGAAATCGGGGAGGACCCCAAGTCTTCCTCAAAACCGGAGTCACTCAACTTGGACATGAGTGTTTGCTTTCTGTGCCGGGCAGTCTGCCGCTGCTGGACCGTTGTGTGCGCTTCTGTTGGAGGTGAAGCGCCGGTTGTCCGTCTCCGTTTGTTAACAGTCTCGGAGCCACATTCACCGTTCACAAATGACACCATCTCCGGTAGGTTATTATCTCTCACCGGAGCCTCCACTGGCTGTGTATTAAGTCTCCTGCATGGATGTTGATTGTGGGTGAGGGGAGTTCCGTCTGGTTACGTCAGTTTTCCCGGGGTTATCCCCGCTCCTGCAGCGCACCTTTCTCCCGTCGCCGAGGCAACCGAGGGTAAACACTAATCACTTGTCCCATGTAGGACTTAATTAACCTAAACCTTGAACCATATGTTAGGCTATACTTTTTTTCTGTCTGCTGGCCTATTTCATGAAACAAAATAACATATCCTTCCTTAAAAGAGTGTGTGAATGAAAGGATTCATCAAATGTAAATTTTCTGTTTGAACATGTGAAATTGCTGTAGTTTACATGTTTTAGGCTACATTTGACAATAAATAACTGAACACTATGTGCCTGTATGTAGGCCTATGTGAATTAAAATGTATAGGCCTATTGTTTGTAAGGGTATAAAAGGTTATTTCCTAATTATTTTTTACTAAAATGTATTATTGACATACAAAGAAAACACCAAAACAAAACTTTTTTTTATGTTTATTATGCAAATTTAAGGAAGGTCTGAAAATAGTAAAACATTAAAAGGTGAAGATTGAGGCAAAAAAAGACTGAGCTAAAGATCCTCTGACTGAGGTTATGTCATTTTGTATCCATAATAATGACATAACATCTTCAATTTTAGTTTTAGAAGTTCTACTGACGTTTCAAATCGCTAACGTTAGTGTGCAGTTAATTATATAATATATTTAGTAACTAATAATTATTGTACTGTTAAAATGATTTTGTCTAATCACTTAAAATATGCATACACATAAATAACATATAAACAAAAATACACAAAATGGTTAATTGTCTAATAAATCAGAGGGACCTGTCGTGACGTTGCGGTGTGCGGCACTGACGATTACAAAACAGACGTCATCTTTCAAACTCCAGTGCAAGACGAGCGATCATGCCAAGTCAGACCTGAGCAAGGCTTCAAGTATGCTCTCTGCTCACTTTCTAAAGGTATTTTATTGAATAATACTGCTGGTTGTTATATTCTGCTGACATTTTACCGATGACTGCATTTGACGCAGCTGCAGGCTGAGCAGCTTGAAAAAAAACAACTGATATAAACAATAACGCTAGCTAGCTAGGCTAGCTAACGTTCGTTTAGGTGTTGTATTTAGCTAGCTAGCTAGTAAGCTAAATAGAAATAACGTTAGCTAACAGTAACGTTAGCTGGTTAGGCTATATGTGGCAAGTTAGCTAACGTTAAATTGGTTGATTTACACTAATTTGTTGACGGTGTGTTGGCTACATGCGTGATAAAGTTATACACCATTAACTCGAGGAAGAGGAAGAAGTAGCGTTAGAGGCACATCAGACCGCATAAGCTAGTAAGCTAGCTTATGCTAACACCATGCAATAACAAGCTCCTAAAGTTGGCCAACGTTAAAGTTAACGTTAGCCAGGGTTCTTGAGTCTCTGACTAACGTTACATTTGTGCATACACAGTCCCCTCAATTAACCTTACGATGATGTTATATTAACGAAAGTTAGTGATAGGTTTGGTAACATTAGAAGCAATACTGTTAACGTTAGTTTTTCCACGGTTTAGAGCCACAGGTTAGACCAGTCAACGTTCAAAGCCAATAAAAGTCTGTTAACCTTAGTTTGCAGAAGTCAGACAACTATATTACAGGGGGCTAAAATTACACAATTTATCACTAGTTATCTGTTGGCTCAACCCACTTAAGTTAGAATTGTTGCTGCAAACCTTAATTACCTTGATTTCCTTATATCTATCTATCTATCAAAGTTGTGCAACAGTCAGGTCTGAATTACATGATGAGCGGTGAAAACTGAACAGTTGCAGCTAATGAAAGTTTATGCACAAATACACAGGCATCTAATAACGCATGCTGCTGCTCCAAATAAAGGGCATTTTCCGAAGTCAAAAATAGGCATATGATCCGGTTGACATACAGTTTGTCAAGGATGTTTCTAGGGCTGCACGATATGAGGAAAATATGCCATATGTGATAACGTTGTTGAATATCACGATAATGATATTACTTGCTATAAACAAACTAATTAAAGTGTACTTAGTTCTGCCCTTCTCTTGCTTTCAGATTTCTTCTAAAGTACAACAAATTGCTTGTTGAATTTAAAACATTAAAGGAAATAATTTCTAATATTCTTTTATTGAACATAAAAGGCACCACTTAAAAACGTGTTATATTTTAATTTGCAGTTTTGTACTGATGTTTTCTTTCAACTAACACAAAAAAAATTCGTAGTGTCAATCGCGATATGTTGCAGCTTTTATATATATATATATATATATATATATATATATATATATATATATATATATATATATATATATATATATATATATATATATATATATGCGATGAAGGAAAAAAAAAAAGATATATTGTGCCGCCCTAATGTGGACTATTTCCATATTAACAGAACATTTCATTCTGCAGTTTTAGCATAAGTGAACCATGGAAAACTCCGGCAGGCCTTACTGGGCTAGGCAAGGTGGCTGGGACAGGGGAGCAGGAGCAGAGAGAGCGGAAAGCTGGAGGACACAGGACCAGGGTCGAGGACAGAACTACAGATCAGAGGGAGGTCAGCAGGGCAAGAACCCAGGCGGGCCTTACCGGGCCAGTCCCAAGAAGGGAGGCCTGGGGCCGCTCAGCTACTCCCCTGGTGGATTCAGAGGTGGTCACAGCCCATCGCAGAAAGATGACCTCCGGTGGTTCTCCGGTCCTGAGAACAGTGGTGGGAGTCGAGAAGATAACTGGAGAGAGAGCTCGCAGCAGCACTGGAGAAGTACCCAGGGAGAAGGTCCAAAGGAAGACAGGGAGCAGGGTGGAAGAGAGGACACTGATGGAAATGGTCATAAATCAGGTGAGATGAGACGCTTGGGAAAGAGTGGAACACTTACAGGATTATTCCCACTTAAAAACTAAAAGTCTTAATGGACACCTTTTAAAAATGTGTTTCATCATGATTTGTTACTCCCCTTCAACTCCGATCCTGATCACAGTGATGTACTGTATATATTAAAATCTAGCTTGAGTCTGACTGTAAGAACTGGTACTTGTACTCCATCATCAATGACATGCATATTACTGATTAACTCTATCTCCACAAAAAAAACATATTCAACACATGTTTGACACATGCATTTCTTACTTCCAAAAGGGAGAAGACGGAGAAACAGAAACAAGAATAAAGCTTATGCTGAAGAGAACAGGGGCCCAGTGATTGAAGAGTCCACACTCTCCGCTAAAGAGCTGCACAGCCTACAGCAGGCAGAGAGGCGGCTTAACCGAGATGAGATCTACAGCCTGAAGAAGGTACAGGCTGTCTGCGTGATAGCCCAAGTACACAGCCATATGTAGAAGTTGCTTTTGCTCCAATCATTTTTCAGTTAATCGATTATTTCAGTCATTTTTTTTTTTTTTCTTCAAGCATTGTATTGAGTCTTTCACTGTTTTCTGATGTTTTATAGACCATGCGATCAATAGAGAAAATAATCTGCATATTAATCAATTATGAAAAATAGTTAGTTGCAGACCTAATTTGCTTTGATATGTCTTTTAAGAGTAGTTAAACCTGATTAGGCAATCTTTCTTTAATTAAAGTTGCTGTTGTTTATGAGGTACATCGGAGTTAAGATCTGTAACAGTATAATTGTTGTAGCTGTTGTCTGATGTCTGCACTTTCCTCCTTTTTTCAAATGGTTCAGAGGTCCCACAGCAACCCTGGTGCACTTTACACCTGCGCTCTGTGTGATGTTCTGCTGGAGTCTGTGTCTGACGCTTACAGACATATTAGAGACAAACGGCACAAGAGAAGGGCCAGGGTAAGGAATAGTCTTCTTATACAAAACACTATTTAGATGATCACCGTAAATGTTTGTAGATCTGATGATGCTACCATACTGCCATTGTGCAGTTATAGTTTTTATGCATTAAAAACTGTGTTAAAACCCTATTTGCTTGTGTTTGTGTTTATAGGAGAAGCAAGAGCAAGTGATGCTGACTGAGATTCTGCCTCCTGGTCCAGAGCAGGTCAGTGCAGTTAGTGCTGCACTAGAGGCTGTTGTCCGGGAACACGGGATGAATGACCAGGATGTTGAGACGAGACAATGTGTTGTCTCCATGATGCAAGACCTCCTCCTGTCTGTCCTGCCTGGTAAGTCACCCATGGACGAAATATTCGTTTGGGCACAGAGACATGATCTGAATTCTTCTTGATCATGATATTGCTTTGTAGCAAACAGGATATTGGCTCTTAGGCTTTACATCAGTTCATTATTATGTGTCTTTATGTTCTAATGTTAATAACATTGTTCCATATCTCTTTCTCTCATCTGTAGAGATCAGGCTCAGGCTATATGGATCATCTTGCACGAAGTTTGGATTTAAAGATTCGGATGTCAACATTGACATTCAGTATCCACCTCACGTGAGTAGCCCAGTGTGAGTTCGATAGTGTGAATACAGTTTTATTTTTTGTTGATGAAGTTTTTTGAACACTTTTTAATTGTGTTTTCGCACAATTTTTCAATAACATTCCCACACCTCCTCAGTGGAAAAAAAACGACAACAAACAATACAACATCAACAGCTTTTATTTACAGGGTGCAGTTCAGTTGGATAAGACTGTTGTTCATATTGTTGTTATATATTCATTCACACCAGTATGACTTCATGGCAATCTTTACCTAGAGAAAGGGACAGTTATGGCATTATGGTTGTGTTTACATTGCAATTACAACTATTTTGCATTTGATATCGTATTTATGTTATATAAAGACTTTGAAATGGAATGCATTCACAGATGCATCAACCAGATGTCCTGTTGTTGGTCAAGGAGAGCCTCTCTGTGAGCCGTAAGTCACCTCTTATTCATTTAACCGTAATTGTTAAAACACAAAAATTCCACCATAGGAAAATCAATCGTGTGTTAGAGTCATAGAAGTTTTAAATTTAACAAGTCTTGTTGTGTCCTCCAGCTATTTTTGTTGATATGGAAGCTGATTTTCATGCCAGGGTGCCTGTGGTCATCTGCAAAGAAAAAGAGAGGTGGGTATCTCCAAGGGTTGTTAACTTCCTAGATTATTTGCATGTCTAATTTAGGAATCAAACTCTGTGATTTACTTTTAAAGAAATAATCTTTTGAGATATTCAGGTTAGTAATTAATCAAGACATTAGGAAACTACCAGAATGGGTCAGGGTTAGGTGATTGCATCCTTAGAGAAGAAAGATAATTACTCATATCAGGGTTACATTACTACATGCACAAGTACACAAAAACTGTTGTTTTTCTCAACAGTGGCCTGATGTGCAAAGTGAGCGCAGGGAATGAAAATGCGTTCCAAACCACCTCTTATCTTTCTGCTCTATCCAGTCGGGAGGATCTCCTCCTCCCACTGGTTTTGGGCCTTAGACGCTGGGCCCAGGTATGTTTCCAGTTGAGACCCTGACCTGTTGCTCACATTAGTCAGGCAACTGGTAAAACCCGCTCAGTACATCCTTATTATTTTTAACATCACATTTTGTTTTTAACATGTCTTTTTACTGCTTCTGGCTTAGATCTGTAAGATTGACCGAGCAGAGGAAGGTGGGCTGCCACCGTATGTCTTCGCCCTCATGGTTATCTACTTCTTACAGCAGCGCAAAAAGCCCCTCTTGCCTACCTACCTGAAACAAGAGGTGTGTTTTAACCTGAAAGAAAATATACAGTATAAATATCAGCATTGGCCATAGGTTGAAACTAATCTAATCATCTGATTGTTTTGGGATTAAGGTGTTTTTGAATAGCAGGCTGTCGGACTACAATCTCACGCATACAGAGGATGGACATTTACACTGGGCTTACACCCCTTCCTCCAAAGAACAGCCAGCAGAGGGCTCGTGTATAAAGGGAAAGGTAATCATGAAGACACTGATGTATTTCTTTTTTTTTAGGAAAGCGTGTTGGTTCCTTATTTTTGACAGTTTGATATATTGATTTTATAGTTTTCTATGGTTAATGTGCTTTTTCTAGATTAGATGCTTTTTATTTTCACCAAAAAAAAAATCATGTAGTTTAATTACTGTCGGTGTGTCCTTGCAGGTTCCGCTGGTGTTTCAGAGCCCTCACCCGCCTGTGGAAGTCGGGCTTCTCTGGGTGGAAATGCTTCGATTCTACTCGCTGGAGTTCAACCTGGCTGACAATGTAATCAGTGTACGGACGAGCCCTGTCCTCTCCCGAGAGATGAAAGACTGGCCAAAGAAACGCATCGCTGTGGAGGGTGTGAAACTTTCTCATTTTGTAGACTGAATTTGAAGGTTGCTAATTCCCAGGTTGAAATAAACAATCTGCAATGAAATGCCACATTTGCCATTTCACGTTCCATGATTTTAATTCTATCCCAGCCATTAATGGAACACTGTTGATTTTGCAAGTGGAATTTGGAGGTTTTGTTGATAGGCTGACTCCAAATGCTACCCAACCTTGTCTTTCATATTTTTAAATGAACATATCTACATTTCTGTTGAATACATAGAGGGATTACTCTTAAATGGTTTTAACTAAGTAATGTCTGTTTGTCTGTTTCGGTGTTCAGACCCGTTTGCTGTAAAGAGAAATGTGGCTCGCACAGTGAACAGCCAGCAAATGTACGAGTACATCATCCACTGCCTCAAAAACACATACAAGTACTTTGCACTGCCACTCAACACACCAGCTCCTAATCACAAGACAAAGGCAAAGCATGGACCCATTCAAGGGGCAAAGGACGAGGCTCTGAATGAAGAGATTACATGCCTGTCAGATTTCAGCCAGCTCAGTCTTCAGCCACAACAAGCAAATCAACCTAAAGCTGCAGAAAACGGTCCAGAAGACTCTGATTGCATTATTGAGGAAGAGGAGGAAGTTGAAGAATATAGTGACTCAGATGAAGAACGAGAGAAGGAGAAAGTGGACCTGGGCAAAAGCAGTGTGTCTGAGGATGAGGATATTGATGTGGGCACCCATAACAGACATCACTTGGACAGCTTCACCACAGAGGATGAGGACATTTTCCCAGTGGACGAGATCTCAGGGGAGGAGCTTTTGTCTGATGAGGAGGGTCCAGATTTGGACACACCTGGTTCAATGGATGAGGAAGAGTTGGAGTTGGCACCTGTGAGTCTCTCACCTCAACCTTTAAAGGATACAACTAAGTATGAGGGCCCAGAAAGTAAAGGCCAACAACAGAAGAGACGGTGTTATGAGTTCACCAGGCAAGCTTTCACCAGAGGCAAGGTAAGTGTAGCCTCCTATTTGTTTTCACTTTATGTACAGTTTTTATGAATACCTCCCCTGGAAAGTAATTCCCCAGTTCTTATGAATATGTAAAAAAAGGAATAACACATTTCGAACTTAAGTGGACATTTTAAATCCGTTTTGGGTTTTTAATATTTAGGTTGTAGGTTACTGGAAGTTAAACAGACAAACTGTGGCAAATAAGCCTGTGTGAATCATCATTAAATTCCTTTCAATCTCTCTTAGTCACATATGGTGGTGTGCAGCTTGTGCAAGCGTGATGGACATCTGAAGAAAGACTGTCCGGAAGATTTCAAGAAAGTGCTGCTGGATCCTTTGCCTCCAATAACACCAGAGTTTGTTAGTGTCCTTAACAAAGTCTGTGAGCAGTGCTACAGTGAGTGATACAGTATGTGATTGCATTTGGGTCAGAGATACAGTGGAGAGTATTTGATACACTGCCACTTGCAGGTTTTCCCACTTACAAAGCATGTAGAAGTCTGTAATTTTTAATCATAGGTACTCTTCAACTGTGAGTGACGGAATCTAAAACAAAAATCACATTGTATGATTTTTAAGTAATTAATTTGCATTTTATTGCATGACCTAAGTATTTGATACATCAGAAAAGCAGAACTTAATATTTGGTACAGAAACCTTTGTTTGCAATTACAGAGATCATATGTTTCCTGTAGTTCTTGACCAGGTTTGCACACACACTGCAGCAGGGATTTTGGCCCACTCCTCCATACAGACCTTCTCCAGAGCCTTCAGGTTTCGGGGCTGTCGCTGGGCAATACGGACTTTCAGCTCCCTCCAAAGATTTTCTATTGGGTTCAGGTCTGGAGACTGGCTAGGGCACTGCAGGACCTTGAGATGCTTCTTACAGAGCCACTCCTTAGTTGCCCTGGCTGTGTGTTTCGGGTTGTTGTCATGCTGGAAGACCCAGCCACAACCCATCTTCAATGCTCTTACTGAGGGAAGGAGGTTGTTGGCCAAGATTGCGCGATACATGGCCCCATCCATCCTCCCCTCAATACGGTGCGGTCGTCCTGTCCCCTTTGCAGAAAAACATCCCCAAAGAATGATGTTTCCACCTCCATGCTTCACGGTTGGGATGGTGTTCTTGGGGTTGTACTCATCCTTCTTCCTCCAAACACAGCGAGTGGAGTTTAGACCAAAAAGCTCTATTTTTGTATTATCAGACCACATGACCTTCTCCTCATTGGCAAACTTCAGACGGGCCTGGACATGCGCTGGCTTGAGCAGGGGGACCTTGCGTGCGCTGCAGGATTTTAATCCATGTCAGCGTAGTGTGTTACTAATGGTTTTCTTTGAGACTGGGGTCCCAGCTCTCTTCAGGTCATTGACCAGGTCCTGCTGTGTACTTCTGGGCTGAACCCTCACCTTCCTCATGATCATTGATGCCCCACGAGGTGAGATCTTGCATGGAGCCCCAGACCGAGGGAGAATGACCGTCATCTTGAACTTCCATTTTCTAGTAATTGCGCCAATGGTTGTTGCCTTCTCACCAAGCTGCTTGCCTATTGTCCATCCCAGCCTTGTGCAGGTCTACAATTTTTATCCCTGATGTTCTTACACAGCTCTCAGGTCTTGGCCATTGTGGAGAGGTTGGAGTCTGTTTGAGTGTGTGGACAGGTGTCTTTTTATACAGGTAACAAGTTCAAACAGGTGCAGTTAATACAGGTAATGAATGGAGAACAGGAGGGCTTCTTAAAGAAAAACTAACAGGTCTGTGAGAGCCGGAATTCTTACTGGTTGGTAGGTGATCAAATACTTATGTCATGCAATAAAATGCAAATTATTTAAAAATCATACGATGTGATTTTCTGGATTTTTGTTTTAGATTCCGTCTCTCACAGTTGAAGTGTACCTATAATAAAAATTACAGACCCCTACATGCTTTGTAAGTAGGAAAACCTGCAAAATCGGCAGTGTATCAAATACTTGTTCTCCCCACTGTAAATACAATAACAGCAATGAAATGAAATGCCACCCACTTGTATCTTACTGACATCCGATTTCTCATTACTTTAATTTGATTTGAAAAGCGGTATTACAAGGGAAATGCTATTACACAAGGAAAGAGCATGTATGCATTTTTCTTTTTACACGAAACAGTTTTAAATTAAGCTTTCATTGCATTTTATCTTTTTAAATGTGTCATAAACATATTGGGGCTTTTTTTTTTTTTTTTTTCAATCCTTTTTTTTTTTTCTCAATTTTATTTATTTAGATTTTAGTAACCAATTTAAATCCAAATTCCCAAATGTTCCAAAGAAAGTCAAGATTACCAGTACCTGGCTCATATCACCAGTCTCGCCCACTTCAGAGTTTTTATTAAACCCTTGTACTTGCCACTTACTCTGGATTTCCACATGCGTAACGGCTGTGGACCGGTTCCGCTGTGTGTCTGTTGCATGATCTGCCGTCTGTCAATCTGCAATCTGCGTCAAAATGCAGTTCGTGACTGACAGCTGTAGTCACGAGGACCCACAAGTTCTTGCAAATTCACGTAGAATAGAGCCACAAAACCAACAACAGTTAGTTTCCATCCAGAGGAGTAGAGGGGAAACAACTGTGCTGTGTTTTCAAGGTGTAGTGCAGGGAAATATGGTCCGCCGTGAGCACGGTGTATTTTATTTTGAAAATTAACAGGATGTTTATTTTGATTCTGTGCTCGACTTCCTGTCCCGGACTTCCTTTCCCGCACTATCTGCCGTGTGCTGAATTGCTGTGGAGCTCTCCGGCGTCCGGCAAAAATAGAAGCTCTGCTCTGCTGCGGAGGGCTGTGCCTGAGTTGGAACGCAGCCATTTTGCAGCCAGTTCAAATACACACATTGACTTTAATGGAAACCTAATGACTCCGCTTTAATGGAGCCGTTCCGCATCTGGTGGAAATCCACGGTTAAACAATAACTTTGAGTGGTTCTTGCATGAGTCCCAATGTGTATTAAAAGGGCTTGAGCTAATGACCTCAATGTTGCATGTAGTCTATATCCACTGCTTTCCACTTCCGGGATAGCCCCGTTTCCCCCAGAAATTCCGCCGTTATGCCCTTCTTTTCGGCCGTATTTCCGTTACCTATTGCTTTCTTTGTGTTGGAATTTTAAGCTTGGGGTGATTTATGAGGACTGTTGTTAACTGCTCCTCAGATCTCTGCAGGGTAAATCCAGACCTCTAGCTAGGCTCTGTCCATTCTGAGTTTTCTGTTGCACAACTAAAACAACCTTTGAACGTACACATGTTCCGCCATAACAAGTTCCTTCCCGAGGCTATTTTGCAGCGGACGATTGTGATTGGTTTAAAGACATGCCAATAAACCAGAGCACCGGTTAAGTTACTTAAATCAAAGTATTTTTTACTCACCATATGCTATGTACCAGCAGCGTACAACAGTGATGGATTGCCATGCATATAGAATGAGTACTATTTTTAAAACCGGTTTTACATAACGTGCACATTTCTTTCCAATGACATCCTCTCGGTTTCTCATATTGACCACTATTGTGTGGTGTAATTGCCATCATTACAGTTGAAATCATTAAAATAAAGTCTATGACTTTGGTCAGATCTGATGATGGGTCTGTTTCTTTTTTAGCTGACTTTGCCCCAGATGAACTGGAAGTGGGTGTAAGAGAACACATCCTTCAAGACCTGGAGACCTTTGTCAGACGACAGTTTGCTGGTAAAGTAAACCACCATCTTCACTGTTTAGCATCTTTTAGTATTTCCAAACTTAAACTAGCATGATGATAATGCATGACAGTGCATTTTATTCAATTGCCCATTAACCACTAAGATATTATAACCGAGTACACGCTTATGATGAAACTGACACATCATGTTTTGTGATGGGACAGGAGCTAAGCTCCAACTGTTTGGATCATCCAAAAATGGCTTTGGCTTCAGACAGAGTGACCTCGACATCTGTATGGTGCTTGAGGGACAGGAGACCATAGATGTAAGTAACATTTTAAACTTATTGCAAGTACTGAGACGTAATTGTTGTGGAAATATAATTTTGGCAACATGACCTAATTCAGAAACTTGAATGTGTTTAGTTTATTGACTTGAGTATTGTATGGAAACAGGAAACAAGTTTTGTTGGTATTCCGTGTTTCTGCTACAATAATTTTGAGAATTAAATGATGAGGCATTTGTTAGCGTGATTCATTGTAATATCTAATCCCTAAAACTGGACTCGGTTCATGAATGTCTTCCACAGGATGTTGACTGCATCAGCATCATTGAAAGTTTGGCAAGACTGCTGAAGAAACATCCAGGTAAGTAATAAGTTAAGGCAGTTTTATTTTTGAAGGCCAAGATTACAATCTGTGCAGCATACAACACCCTTTACCCTCAGGCCTTCTGTTCAGATGAAGAGACACTCTCCAAAGAACCATTTTAACTTTGGTTTAACAATACATTTGAGCTGACCCACCTGCACCTGTTTATGTACTTCCACTGGCTTACAGGAGGTTCTAAAGGTTTATGAAGTAATAATAGTTTCTCAGCTGGCAGCCATTCCATTTTGTTTCCATTTGTTTCCATTTGGAGGTCATGGTAACAAGTTATTTAATGAAAGCTAATGGTCAAATAATGGTTTCTCTTCGTTTGACAAATTCCTCAAAAATTTAAATGTAAAGATTTATAGATCACAAAATGTCAGTGTATCCATTTTTACCTGTTTCCGCATCTGCACGCTGTCACCAGGTCTGAAGAACATCCTGCCCATCACCACAGCAAAAGTACCAATCGTGAAGTTCTACCATGTTCGCACTGGCCTGGAGGGAGACATTAGCCTCTACAACACCCTGGTAAGGCTCTTTCTCCCTTTTTTTTTTTCCAGTTTTTATTTTGTCTTACATTTGCTATTGAATAACGTATCATACTTTTCATGCTTTACAAATCTTTTTCTTTTTCAGGCCCTGCACAACACAAACCTGCTAGCTTCGTATGCCGCCATTGACAGAAGGGTGAAGATCCTCTGTTACGTCATGAAGGTTTTTGCGAAGGTGAGTGGGCTTTTGACACTCAAGGTGTCTTTGTATGTCTTCAGTGTCCTATGATATATTGTATTACAGTGTTTTCCCACAGGTTAAGAATTTACTTGTGGTGGTGGGTGGTTCAGGATGTGGCGGCACGTGATTGCTGGGTTCATTAAAAACTAGTCAAAGGAACGTTTATGAACTATTTATTGACAACAATGACTAGGCTACATAACTAACAGATACTATTAAACATATCAGCCTAAAATATTATACAGATACAGATGAAGTGTAGCCATGATGAGCTTTGTCATTTAAATCTGGTTGGTTTGTGAAAAGTTATGGTTCAGCAGATAAAATACCTGATTACCCGGAGCCCAAATAGGCTATTATATGTAACTTAACCTTAATACTATGATCTATATAGAAAGTTACATGTCAAGTTACAAAAATCTCAACTCTGTCTCCTCTCTAATTCCTGTTAAATCATATAAGACTAAGGCTATCTAAAGTTAAAACCATTTTTCTGTAATTTTGTTAGATCATTGTTAGTTTTTTAAAGTGTTTTTAATCCATGTTTGGGGATCGTAAACCCAGTTTTGTAGGCCACTATACATGTCCTTGTTGCATTCATTAAGATCTCATCTGAAGATTTCTGTCATTCAAACAACTCTGAGTTATAGTCAGGGCATGAAGTTAACTTTTTTGACCACCAGCCACTTTGGCAGGTGGATTTTTAAATCCACCAGCCAAAGTGACTTTTTACCAGCCAGTTTTTTGTGCTTCATAAAAGGTGAAAAACCGGACTTGCTGTGTCTCTATGATTCTGTCCTGTCCTATTCATGGTAACCTACTCATGGACATTGCGCCGTCATCACGTGCTGTAGTAGTGGGGCCCGTCTTGATAATCCTGCATAGGCGTCCGGTCTTGGCTCGTTACGCCACTGCATATAAGAGATGAGAGGACTGACAAAATCAGGAGTAGCCTACGCGCACCACAACAACAAAAAAACACTGGTGAATGTGGACCATAACACATGAGTTGTTGCAAAAAAGTTGCAACTTTTTTTGTATAGTTTTAAATAAAAAAAAAAAAAAGATTTTCTAGGAACCTTACCAAAAAGACTCAGGTTGATGATGTTGGTATAATATGAGAACGGCTGGTGGATTTAAGACCGGAAATAATCATTTATTGAATGAATCAAATATGAACATATCTGTCAGTGGCTTGTTGATCAATGTCTTCCAGTGATGCGGGCCCCTGATTGGATCAGGCCCGTAAGCAACCACGTACCCTGCTTACCGATAGTTACGCATCTGAATCACTCAATTCTCATTGGCTACCCGCCAAAGTGGCAGGTAGATTGACAGTGTTACCCGCCAATTGAAATTAACACCCGCCAATTTGGCGGGTGTTAATTTCATGCCCTGGTTGTAGTTTAAAACTTTTACAGCCAACATAATAAAAACTCAGGTTTTATTTGGGCTCAAGTCCATAAATACAGTTAAAGAATTCAGGCACGGAAAACAACAACTATAGGCTAAATTGGCAACGATTAGCTCGGTTAGAGGTTAGCTCCATTATATATATATATCCATAGATATGGAGTGGAGGAGACTGCTGCGGACAGGGGTAACAACCAAACTCTGATAAATTACGTTCAGGGAGAATCCCCGACAGCGGTGTGGCTGCGTCATTTCTACAGTTTGTTAATACAGTTAATCCCACAGCAAGACCAGCAGCAGCATGCTACTACTAACGATAGCCTCTGAGCCTGAAGTAAAGCGTTGGCGCTGTCATGCACGTGGAGCGCAGCTTCACAAGGGGGAGGGGCTGGAGGCCGCTGGTCTGTGTGCTCTGTATAAAATACATTGAATGTAATTTGGATGTTATCTACCTGGGCGGGTCTCAATCTACCTGGGCGATGTGCCCAAGTAAAACCTATGTATGGGAAACAATGTATTAATTATTATAACCATCCTATTTCTTATTGTCCCATTACAGATGTGTGACATTGGGGATGCTTCACGTGGTAGCCTCTCGTCCTACGCTTACACCCTCATGGTGCTGTTCTTTCTCCAGCAGAGAAATCCACCAGTTATCCCTGTGCTGCAAGAGGTACTGACGTGTATAAAATAAAAAATAAAAGGTTATTCTTTTGTTTCCATTTTAAACTATCCCAGAAACTTTATTTTATCCCTCCAGTCTGAACACAGTTTTAGTTTAAACTTTTAAAAGCAAACTAAGATTGACTTTATAGAATCTCTTTATGCAGGCTCTTCTAAAATCTAATCTTTTTCATGATTTTGGTATTTGACATCCCAAACTCCACCAGATTTTGGGCCTTTTCTATAGAGGTAATAACTTCATAAAGACGAAGTTATTACACTATTGCCAAGAATATGCATATTTTTCTGAATGTCTCAACTGTTTGTTGCAGATTTATGATGGAAAGAAGAAGCCGGAGGTGCTAGTTGAAGGCTGGAATGTGTACTTCTTTGATGACCTAAAATCCCTTGTGAGTATTTTGTATTTCTTTTACATATGAGTGCCCCTGTATACATTTGAGTAAATATGCACATCACACCTTGTCTTAATAACACATTAATCTTGACTTCTTTGTCCTGCAGGCCAGTTGCTGGCCACATTATGGGAAGAACACTGAGACGGTGGGGGAGCTGTGGCTCGGCCTGCTCCGCTTTTATACCGAGGACTTTGACTTCAGAGAGCATGTCGTCTGTATCCGTCTGCACAGCTGCCTCACCACCTTCAACAAGCAGTGGACGTCCAAATACATTGTCATTGAAGGTCAGCTTGTGTAACAAACTCAGGCTCCAGACGTATGTAAAACACAGAAGCATATAACTATTATTGCACCAGGCAGATGCAATAAATTGTGTCCTGTTTTAAACTTATCTAACAACAAAGGTTAATTTAAAATTGTTTTGGTACTATAACATGCTGCTGTCCACCCAGTTTATAAATATATATCGCTCTTAATGATAAGTATTGTTAGTTTTGTTTTCTGAATCAAAATGACTGTGTATGGCTGCTATGAAATATTTTTCATTGTTAATTTGTCTTGCTTTCTCTTCTCTGTTCATATTCCAGATCCGTTTGACCTGAATCATAATCTTGGTGCTGGTCTTTCCAGGAAAAGTATGATTATTTCTGTCCATATTAGGGCTGCTCGATTATGGGAAAAAATATAATCACGATTAATTTGGTCAATATTGAAATCACAATAATTTAACACGATTACTTGTTGACTTCTGGAAAGATGTTGCAATTATTTAACTTAAAAAAAAAATGTGGAAAAAGTTAAATCGACAGTAAAAAAAAAAAAAACACATACAACTGTGAAATTTGCCTTAATACTTTTCCTATTTAAACTTTATTTTTTCATTCAGAACACAAGAGAAAATAAGAGTTTACTTGCAAAACGTAATTAGCTAAATAATAGTCTTTCTTGAGAATTCTGTTTTTGTGATCATTGGGAGCCAAAATCATAATCACGATTTACATTTTGATTAATTGCACAGCACTAGTCTGTATCTTGTGTGGTCTCATTGCCTTTGTCCCTGGTGTCTTTTCTAATATATTTTGTTGTCTCCTGTCATCAAAACAGTGACTAACTTCATCATGAAGGCTTTCATCAATGGCAGAACAGTGTTTGGAACACCAGTGAAAGCCTTTCCTCCCGTGTACCCCAGTCAGATGGTTCGTGTTTGCTGTCTAAACACCACATTTGCGCATTGTGGTGACATTATCCAAGCATTACAATTGTGATTTGTCTTTACTTGTCCCAGGAGTATTTCTTCGATCCTGAAGTCCTCACTGAGGGAAAAGTGGCTCCCAATGATCGCTGCTGCCGCATCTGTGGCAAGATCGGCCACTTCATGAAAGACTGCCCCATGCGTAAAAAGTCAGTATAATCACAATACACTTCTGAATTTATCACAGTGTGTACTTGCAGATAAAAGTTTATCTGCACCATGTATCGGGCTACGTGTTTGTCAAATATTGTTTACATTTTTGGCCCAGGTCCAAACACAGGCGGGACTCGGAGAGAAGGCCAGAGCACTTGCGAGACACAGCAGAGGATCAGATCAGACACAAGAGTGAGCACTGGAGGAAAAGAGATGCACTAGAGGTGCGCTGCTGCTACCTGTGTGGATCAAGTTCCCACATCAAGAGGGACTGTCAGCTGTACAGAAGCCCTGCAGGTACTGTACAGTTTTGTTTTTTTTCTTCTTTTTTTCAATTGCATTAAGCCCTTCTTAAAGATTTCTTTTAACTCCATAGTTTCCTTTTATATTCTACTGCATCAAAAATATAAAGTACAAGAAGTTATTATGCATTGATGTTATTCATAAAGATTAAGGAAGCAACTGACTTATTTCCTTCATGTTATTGTCATTTGGCAGGAAATGTGAAGATGGATGGCTTTTCTTCCACCCCTTCAGCTCACTTGAGGAATTTGAGAGAAAAGGAGAGACAGGTATGATCTCACCACTCATTAGGGCTGCACAATGTTATTAATTATTTATTTTTTTAAATCTTCATTGCGATATTAATTGCCGCAATAAACGCTTTGCAAAAGGCTGTGACATGTCGTGAAAAACACTTTGTTAGTTGAAATAAATATTCAACAACATTATCACATTTGAATATTTTCTTCATATTGTACAGCCCTACCGTTTATGTACACTGCTACACCTTAGACCCGGTTTATCTTCCTTTTTTTAGGGTTCACCTATACAAGAAGAGAAGAAGAGAAAGCAACAAAATGTGATGTTAAGTCCACAAGCTGGTATGTAAATTTACTGTACTTTTTTGCCTGAATTGAAAATCCTTAGGTGATGAGTCTTTCACTGTGATAGAACCTAATTGTACTTATAGTACCTATTGTTTAATTTAAATTACTTCCTGGAATATAAGACGTGATTTTAAAATACTGCACCTCACCTATCATAAAAAATATTGAGTTATCTTTTTCCCATATGCCAAACCCAAACAACTTGTTTGAGCCAAGCATATGTCTATAATTCAGGGAGACAAATTGCTCTGTACAGAATAATTAGTCTCGGTAAAAACAGTTAATGTGTTTTTTTTTTTTTTTTTTTTTTTTTTTTTTTTCGGGGCGTCAACTGTCTTGTCTTAGGGCTGCTGAGAGAGAATGAGAGCAAGAAATGTTCGCATCAGGTTCATCCATATTTCTCTGGGCTCAGGACTGCACGTTTGCTAATGTTAGGGCTAATGTTTAGCATTTTGCTCCTGTTTCTTTCTTTTGTTTTCTATTTAGTAAAACATTTTGTGAGTGATCATACAAATAAATAAATAAGCAAATACAGCGCTTGGTTTATCAGGATGAGGCAGTCTGCTGTGTTTGGTTATTTAGCCTGATAAGATGGGTAGTATTTATAAAAGTGTACCACTGCAGGTTAAAAATGTTTTGCAATCAATTGCATTCTTGTTTGTTTCAGGTAGTTTAGCCTGCCGAAATTTGGGTCGCACTGGTCACAGGAAGAGCCCAGTGGAGTGAGCAGCAGCTATGGCTACACAAACCACAAGGTTCTCCTCTTGTCCAGGCAGACAGCAACCCAAAGTCCAGAAACCATTGAATCTGAATGGGGACTGTTGGGCCAATGGGAGCCTGTTAAAAGCCAAAGCCAGGACGCCTTGACTTGAAGCCAAATAGGGCCTTTTTATGTTTGTCTCTCTCTCTCACCCCCCCATCCCCCTCCCAAGCTCTCCTCATTAGAGGAGCTTTTTAAAGCGTTCATTTTAACAAGAGAAGCCATTATGCATGCACAACATGTCTTTGTTTACCTACACTGCCAGTCAAGTTTTATTTTATTTTTTATATTTTTTTTTAAATACTCATCACATCTAAAATTAAGTAATTCAGAAATGTGTTCGTTAATAGCTTTGCTCTTGATCACCATAATAGGGTATCTTTTGCAGACAACATACTATATATTTGTATTCTATTTGATATTACTTTTTGACACTATTGGCTCAACTCTGTTAAGACAAAGTGTTTGTAAACACTACTACAGCTGTAAGACAAATAGACATAGCGATGGTATGGTGTGTTGTCTGCTACTTTAAAGTGACTTGAGGGCAGAGTCCTCAACATGAAGGCCGTTTCAAATTAAACCAGGAAGTCACTGTCCGTTCACGTAGTCTTTATTTTATAATTACAAGATTTTTTTAGGATGAATTTCCAATTGTTTTAAAAAAAAAAAAAAAAAAGACCACGTAGTTGGTTCCGAAACTTTAGAATGGCAGTGTACGTAATGGCCAACATTTTTTTTTTTTTTTAAATCAAATTTCTTTTAAATCCTGTTTAATTTGTCCTCTGCACTGACGTCCAGCAGTCCGCCTCTCCTTCAGCCTTGAAAGCAGCTCAACCTACACTATGTTTGTGTGTCTCTGTATTAGAGAAAGCACCCTGTAGATATTTTTTTCAGGATCATAGGATTATTTTTTGAGACTGCTGATCCACCCCTATTTCATAGATCCATACTGCCCCTCAACTATGTGTGTACAGAAGGACAGTGAAATGGCTCTCCCTGACTTATATGGGTCTCCACACATGCTAAGTGTTTATAGTACAAAAACAATAAGCTGAAAATATTGGACTATAAACTGGTAAGGTTTACACACCAAAAAAACTAAACAAATAACTGTTCCAGCTGATAGTTTACGCTGCTGCAAACACTGTTAATTTACTCCTAAACTAGAGGTGATCTCAGTCAAGAGATAAATGTATTTATTTGCCACAAAGGCTTCATTTTGTTGTAATGGTGCCACAGATTTGTAGCTGCACTGTGTGAGGGTACAACTCCTTTTAATTATGTTGCTGCTAGTTAAATGTCTCAAAGACCTGCTTATCATTCAACTTCGAATATGGACTGTCTGGCTTTATTGTTGTCCTAATATGGCTGGATTTTATTAAAATAAATGTGTTGTTGATGGTATTATAATCACATTTCTCATTTTAAAGTAGCTTTGTTTTAATGCCAGCTTTATTTCCATTTCTTTTGTTGAACTAAAATGGGAGGTTTAGTTTATAAGGAACCCCGATCCTGCCAGGAAAGGCTGGCTTGCAATCCATTTTGTCTCAAATAATTCATTAAACTGAATCAAATCCCAGTGTGTTGTTTTTTCCAAAACAATGTTTATTGATATCACTGTTGGTGCATTCATACAACGTATTAGTTATCAGTGATGGGCGACTCCTGTAATAAACCTGACAATGCTGAAATTATGGGTAACTATTTAGAGTTTATTCCCCTCTTTGTCTTTGCTTAATACATTTTAGCCAATACAGTAGCCAGCAAATTTAACAACTGTACTATAGTATTTTATAAGAAACTGAACTCGCTGTGTGTGTTTACACAAGTAATGATTTCTATCCTGGGGCCTGTTTCACAAAAGCAGAATATATAAATCCAGGATAACTGATAAAGCGAGGCTTGACCTAGTCTAATCTGTGCAGCCTGGCTTGGTGCGTTTCACGAAGGCCAAGCCAGGCTGAGGAGGAGCGACTAGGTCGAGCCAGGCTGAACTAATTCAGATAGATGCGCGTCCACGGCTTTCCTCAAAAGACCGCGA
Organism: Perca flavescens; assembly: GCF_004354835.1. Lineage (NCBI taxonomy): Eukaryota > Metazoa > Chordata > Actinopteri > Perciformes > Percidae > Perca > Perca flavescens. The sequence goes on from NC_041335.1 coordinate 25,825,896, forward strand.
GGTCGATCACAGATTTACTGATGCCTAAATGGAGAATACGCATTGTTCATACTTTATACAGAGTGAGCAGCAGCTTCTTGTTGAAGTATGATTACGTGAAACACATTATTTGAATAAAAAGAAAATAACACTGCTGGATGGTATGAACAATGCGTATTCTCCATTTAGGCATCAGTAAATCTGTGATCGACCTGGCGGCCTTTTGAGGAAAGCCGTGGACGCGCATCTATCTGAATTAGTTCAGCCTGGCTCGACCTAGTCGCTCCTCCTCAGCCTGGCTTGGCCTTCGTGAAACGCACCAAGCCAGGCTGCACAGATTAGACTAGGTCAAGCCTCGCTTTATCAGTTATCCTGGATTTATATATTCTGCTTTTGTGAAACAGGCCCCTGGTCACTGGGTGTCATGTTTTTTTTTTTTTTTTTTTTATCTTTACAATAAGACCTGTATGGCCCACATAATCTAGTGCAGTGGAGCGTGAAAGTTCTTTATTGACCTTGGTTTGCCAGCAAAGCTGACTGATGTAGTTGAAAGTGCTTTTATATATATATATATATATACAGTACAGGCCAAAAGTTTGGACACACCTTCTCATTCAATGTGTTTCTTTATTTTCATGATTATTTACATTGTAGATTCTCCCTGAAGGCATCAAAACTATGAATGAACACATATGGAATTATGTACTTAACAAAAAAGTGTGAAATAACTGAAAACATGTCTTATATTTTAGATTCTTCAAAGTAGCCACCCTTTGCTTTTTTTGATAACTCTGCAAACCCTTGGTGTTCTCTCAATGAGCTTCGTGAGGTAGTCACCTGAAATGGTTTTCACTTCACAGGTGTGCTTTGTCAGGGTTAATTAGTGGAATTTTTTCCCGTTATTAATAAAAAAGCAAAGGGTGGCTACTTTGAAGAATCTAAAATATAAGACATGTTTTCAGTTATTTAACACTTTTTTGTTAAGTACATAATTCCATATGTGTTCATTCATAGTTTTGATGCCTTCAGTGAGAATCTACAATGTAAATAGTCATGAAAATAAAAAGGAAACGCATTGAATGAGAAGGTGTGTCCAAACTTTTGGCCTGTACTGTATATATATGACAAGAATTAAATGAACAGTTATTACAGAAGCATATATTAATTATTGTAAGGTTTAAGAGTATTATTACAAGTAGGTCACACCAGTGGTTTTTAAAGTGGGGTCAGGGGGTCCCCAGCAAAAATGGGAATTATTTAGTTTGACTATACATCCATTTATAAGTAAAACAATGACGGAATGTATGACTATTTGGTCATGAGTTTCATACACATTGTAATACAATATCTAAAAGCTAAAATCTTATCAGATGGTGGACCCTGGGACAAAATATTATCAAATGGGGTTCCATGGTCTAATTTGTGTCAGTTTAGTCTTCTTTCATGTGGAAAAAGTTTGGCAACAACTGGGTTACGCAACAGGAACTGATACGCATCTTTGTAGGTTTTTATCCGTGAGCCCATTGGCTGTCGCGCCCATCCGTCGTGATATTAGCCAATCATTGAACAGTATTTAGGGTGGTTGCCTATTTTCTCACACGCGTGCGCAATTCAATGTTGTGATTTCAACTGAAGCAACATGTCTGCCTCCATGGTGCGAGCGACCGTCCGAGCCGTCAGCAAAAGAAAGATACTGTCAACAAGAGCCGCACTGACACTGGTAAGTCATAAGCTGTGGTTATAAACTCACATAAAACACTTCTCTGTCCTTTAGAACATGTTTATTCGGAAAGTTAGGTGTGAACGACCATCGGCCCTTATGTAGCGTTAACGTTACGTGACCCAAAGTTAGCTAAGCTAGCTAACGTTAATCATCTGGGACTTGAACGTTACACGTATTACAACTCGGTTCCTACTTTTACGGAGCTTTCCCGTCACATTTCATCGTGTTGATGAGCTTGTATCAGCTGATATGCACAAAGCCGTAAGGTTCTAATTGTCCTGGGCTGAACTAGCTAGATGTTACTCCTAGTGAAGGCACGTTGCTAGGCTTGTTTGGTAATGTTCCATCGACCGCTCTGTTCCTTAATAACGACCGTTAACTGCATATAAAAAAATACAGACAACCGTGTCAAGCCGTACAGCGGTTAACCAAGTTAACCGTCTATTACAATTTTGAAAACCGTACACAAGTTAAAATGGTCTTAATTTATGAGGGAAGAACTGTAATATGCAGGACTGATGATTGTACATGTATACTCAAGTATAGTTGTTTTTATTTAACCAGGAATAAGACTCATTGAGATTAAAAATCTTTTTCAAGCGCGTCCGGGGCCCAGGCCGGTAGCAGCACAGTTAACATGGTTTCAGATTTAAAAAAGAACATAACAATTTAAAATGGAGACACAAGAACACATTACAGAGGTCATTTGTGGCTAGTTTTGACAGCTCTAGGTGTATTTGATTGATCAGATGAAATGAAGAAGAAAACTGAGAAGAGCCTTCCAGCCATCCAGTTACCAGATCTTAACACTAGTTGGTGATTATGGAGGCTTGTTGTGGTTCAACACCTAATAGAAAACGTTGTGTTGTTTTTTTTCCTTTTAATTTGTCACGTCTCAATCTGTGATGTCGTCGCATTTATTGTACTGAGACATCCGTTGCATGTCACCATCACTTCCCAAATTTTCTTTTAGCTGTCTAATAGAGGAAAATGTACCAGAAAAGAATCAGTTAGTGGTAAAGTAGTCTCACTGTGGCAAGCTGTCAGTGCAGAGTCATGGTATTGTTACTATGGGCGGGATAAACTTGTTCTGTTGGTGAATATCAGCCTGACGAGCTCTGCTAAGGGTGCTGTTGCAAGATAATGTGTGTGTATGGTGGTCCGAGATGATAAAGAGTGCGCTGAAGTATGTTGGAAGTCCCTCGAGGCGGAGGCAACAGCAGATGATGTGTCATTAAAGGGTCCTGCTGTAGTTACTTTCTTGTCACGGACTAAGGATAATTATAAACATAAGTCAAATATCACATACTCTTGACCAAATACATCAATGTCAATATTGTGGTGATATTGTAGGGTTGAGTATTAGTGCTTTCACAAAATATTTTCACAATGAGATTTTAGATAGATGATAATAATGTGGATATAATGACTAAGTGGGTAAAAGTAAAAAATAAAACTGCTAGTTAGTCTGGTAAATTCAGAAAATTACATAACTTTACTGTAATGCAGCCTTTAAAACCAGGAAAAGACGATATCCAAAATTAAAGACGATGTCTGTTCTCCTATATTGATATATTGCCCAGCCCAACCTTCATATAATAGTTCATATTAAACTGCAGAATAGCCATCATACCTTTTTTATAAATTAAGATAATAGAAATAAGAATTGAAGATCCAGTACAAAATACTTGTAGTACTTGTATTTCTATTAACTGTACATTCCAAGGGCCAACAAGTAAAACATTACATTTTTTTTTTAGAGATTAAGGAGATTCACCATTTACACTTGGTTGACAGTGTAGTCATGAAACAACTCCAGGCTGTGACACAGTTAGGATGAACTGAACATTTGGCATCAGTAGCTGCACAAATACAGAGGAACGCACCGGCTTTAAGGGATTAACACCATGTGGATAATGTGGTTCACCTCAGTCTCCCAAATGCCTCCATGTGAGAGCCCAAACACTGTGCTCTTTTCTGCACCTTCATCCACTCAATAACAGCAGAAGCTACAGGAGTGCAGGTTCAATCTTTATACTGTAGGTAATTGCTTCTTTCAAGTGTTAGCCCCTGTTAGTGTTGTTTTTGGCAGCATGTTTTAATTTTAGTTTTATTCTGGTCTTTGTGTCAAGCTGTCATTTTAGTTTTTATTAGTTTTAGTCACGTTCATACTCTTTTAGTCTTAAATTTCAGTTGACTAAAAGTCTGAGCATTTTAGTCAGAATTATCCATGACTATTTTCGTCTAGTTTTAATCAACGAAAACGAATGACATTTTATCTAGTTTTAGTCAATGAAAATTGTATTTTAGTCTCTTTTTATAGTAATGCAATTCTATTTAACCCAGTCAATATAGTAGAAGTACCTAGTATAGACGAAACCAAAATTTTCTTTTAGCCAAACCCATTTAAAAAAAACTGGTTTGAATTTACATTTATTTTACCATTTAACAAGGAATGCTTAGTAGGTTACACATGGAGTCAGTCAGGTAGGAACTAAGAACCCACTTTACACTCTCACACAAACTATCACGCACGCACGCACGCACGCACGCACGTTTGTCTCAGTTGTTTTCAGCTCCAGTGGCTAATGTTTAAAGTTAACGTTAAAATGAGACCCATTAACCACAGCCTTATGATTTGGCATGAGCTTTCTAAAATAGAAAGTAACATTACGTTAACGTCTTGACGTGGTGTGTGTTTTCTTTTTTTTTTTTTTTTTTTTTTTTTTTTTTTTTTTGGGGCCGCATTTCTCCAACACATTCAGTTTTCTTTTCCATTTCTATGTAATGTCGTTTCTTCTTTTTCTCGCAAAGACGAACCCCGGCTGGCCGGCCATTGGCCCCTTTCTCTGTGTTAGACTATTCATTTAGTTTGTTGTCATTTATGCTAACTCACCGCAGCTGCATCTTGTAAATAATGCCACGCATGGGGCTTGAGGAAGTGACGTCGCCTGCGTCTGCGCAGTGCGACCTGATGCAGCCCCTGAAGTGAGACACAGGAAACAGAAATACTGCAAAATAATAATAACGCGACTAAACGAGACAAAACAAATGACGTAACATTTTGTCTCGTCTCGTTATGGTCAACAAAAATGAAGAGACATTTTAGCATAGTTTTCATTTTGTAAACCGCATTTAGTCTCGTTTCTGTTCGTCAACAATATTGCATTCTACATTTAATTATAGTCATCGTCCCATGACCAGCGTTCACGTCTCGTCTCGTTGTCACGTGATAAAGATTCGTTGACGACGATATTTAATTTTCGTTGACAAAAGCAACACCAGCCCCTGCAACACAAACTTCTCCCAGTGGGCAAAGCACCATAGTCTTTTTCTCTATTGGCATTATTTTTTGCTCCGTGTGTTGTAAACAGTCACAATTTTGCCAAAATGCATAGCTTCCATCTGAATCCAGGACCAGCATATAACCTTTTTATTTTCTGTTGTGTTTTCTTTAGACTCCAGCAGCTGTGAACAAGATCAGGTTGCTGTTGCAGAGCAAGCCGGAATATGTGAGTGACTGATACAACCTTAAAACATTGTGTCATCAAACAGACAGTGCTGCTCTAAATCACGCAGTGTTGTTTTGAGTTTTAACTTTTCAATAAATTAGGTTTTTCTCATCAAAACAATTAATCCTGCTTTGGGTTATTAAAAAGTAAACTTTTATCAATATATATATATATATAAGAACATGTCATCTTAACCCAATATTTTAGGGAAAAAAATAATGCTGCACAATCACCTTTTGTCCTTCCTTTGCTAACATTACATCTGTTTTTAGGCAACCGATTTCTTGAACTACTAAAGAAAATCTTTAGTAATATCTAGAGGCAGGAGAATAATGTAACATCTTGTATGCTAACATCCAGTGTGTCTGCTGGTAATGCTACAGCGCAAAAAAAAAAAAAACACGTCACTTGATGTACAAACTTCAGTTCTATGAGAAGTGCAAGGACAGGAAGAGGGAGTGAGACGGCGCCTGGATGCGGGCGAGAGATGTGACAATACAGCAGACGTATAACCTGGACCTGCAAATGCACATTCAACCCACATTGGACCCGTTCATCAGTCAGCCATTACTCTGGCCCCTTATAGCAGCAGACTTTAGTTTCACTGTAGTTCCTATACTTCCCTGTTGAACAGTAACATCCATGTCCATATTTGCCCATAGTTCCCAGTGACAATGAATTGTAATGTCTGGCTCTTCATAGATCGGTTTGAAGGTTGGAGTACGAACACGTGGCTGTAATGGACTGACTTACACGCTGGACTACACCAAGGATAAAGACACATCTGATGAGGAAGTGCTGCAGGATGGTAAGCTATGTCTTATTTCTGTGCTTTCCTGGTAGGAAAATTAATTTGAATGTTTGGGATAGGGAGACAAGGAGAAAGGGGGGGGAAAAATAATAATAAATGAATACCCTTTTTTGAGAATGATTTACAGCATGCATTGCTGTCTGCCACAGCAACCTTTTTTGATACTACCACACGGGGGTGCTAAAGATAGAAATGTTCAATTTCTCCACATAGTGGCTTTAATAAAACTATTATATATATTTTTTTGGTGGAGTTTAAGGGCTGTTTCACAGTTTGCAACATAACATTCTGGCTGAGTATTGACACCAAGGTTAGGAGAACTCGGGAGTAGTGACCGCTCTACTGTGACTCTCTTGCAGGCGTGAGGGTGTTCATAGCGAAGAAGGCTCAGCTGACCCTTCTGGGAACTGAGATGGACTTTGTGGAGTCTAAACTGTCCAGTGAATTTGTCTTCAACAATCCCAACATAAAGGGCACATGTGGCTGTGGGGAAAGCTTCAACATGTGAGCATCATGGAGCCTCCGTCCGTCCTCCCTCAACCTCCCTGCTCCAAACCCTGTCCCATCCGTAAAGACCGAGAGACTGAATGTTGACGAGGAAGACGAACATGAGGAAATCTTTGCAATATGGACGTGCCTGCGTTCCTACCACTGCTCTTACTGCAGACCACTCGCGTACATGCACTTGTGAAGCCCAAGTATGCAAATTCATGCTTAGAGGAAGTTTTTAATAGTCTGCGTAGTTGAAACCATCTCATCATGTTGATTTTAAGTTCCGATACCTCTGATCTTGGCAACTGCTTTTGTATACGCGAACCATGTATCTAAATAACTTTAGAAGGACCTCAAAAGCAAGAGGTTTTTTAATTTGGTGAGTGGCTGCCATTTTACACAGACATGCACATTATTTTTAGAAATTAAGTCAAATTTCACCATGACTTGTATGCAGTAAGAAATGGTACAACATGGCCTAGGAACATGCTCACTGAAGAGTTGTTCAGGTTTAAGTTGGACAAGCTACCAGGATAAAGCTTGATACTGTTAAGTATTCTGTTATTTAAGTTTGAATCTATCCACCAAAATCCATAAACCAACATCAGCTGTTGATAAACACACTGTAAGACGGTGTGCTATCACCCAGTGTCCTGCACCCAGCAGTATGCAAAAATAGAAGAGTTTGAGTGTCTTGTAACTGCTTTATTAGTTTGTAAAATGTATATTTATCTCGGTGTGTAAATATAAAGAATGTATATCTCCCTTGAACCACGCAAGCGCACAAAAAAAGTAACGCACAAAACATGTATTCCTCACTTATGAGTACATGGCGTTTATGTTGGGTATTTTTTTTTTCTTGATCAAAGCCAGGACTTTGTGTTTGTACTGTGCAATATGTCTGTGTACATATGAAATAATAAATGGCTGAATATAGTAATACGAAATTGTGTGGCCACTTTTTTATGTTTTTGAAAATGGACTGTAGGATTTGTGCCAGGGTGGTTGTTGCATCATAACTGAAATGACAAACTTAGACCAGTTGTCATGGAGATGGCTCAGTTGTCATTAGAATCGTCGTCTCAGTTGTCATGGTGATGGCATAATTGTCAGAACCAGATGGATTTGCTGTTGCATCATTGAGTTCAGGTTGAACTGTCATCGCTACTTTTCTGTTGACTTCGATTTGTGCAGGCAGAAGGAGGTAAATGCATTTTAAAAGATGTATTTAAATAATCCATATTGTAGGGTTTTCACATTACTGAAATGGGCACTGTGATTTATTTATCTTTTTATTTAGGGTCCTTTGGGGTCATGGACAATCAAAACAAGGATGGAGATTCTGACAGAGAGTCTTATGGGCTTAAGGTATTGAAAAATGATACATACAGTATTTATTGTTACAAATAACTCAGAACAAATTTGCCACATTTTCACTCTGAAATAAAGTTGATTTTGAATGCTGTGTAAAAGATGATATCCCAAAGGGACACATGACTTTTATAGTAGCTATAGTTATCTTAAACAATTTAAAACTAATAATTGAAATTAAAATGCACATCAAAACTGCTCAATGACTATGAGACAACAGAACAAGCTGTAAATACAACGCTGACATGTTATTACCCAAAGGTGTGAAGACAAACATGTTAGCAAACCGTTAACCTATTTACAGCAGCAACTGAGTAATATTATTGGTCTCCCCAAACTCATGAGGAAAATATCTAGCTCTATCTAGCAGCTAAAAGCTTCACTATGTTCACTAACTTTGTCTGCCGTTTTAGTGCTGGCGCAGTGTATGTGGGGGTTACCAGAACTTTTGCGTTGAAAACAGATGCTTTCAGAAACTTCGCTGGTAAAAAGGTGAGACAGTAAAGCTGAAGCCGGAAAGCCAAAACAATGAGCTGAAAGATGGTAAAAAGCTTTGTTGAGCTGAGGGGAACTGCAGAGTCAGGTGATCATTCTCTGTGGATTTGTAACTAGGAGTGACCCCTTTTACGTTACACGTCTTTTGATCCGCTGCTAATATAAAAATATTGATAATCGCAGCTTTACATTTATTGGTGTTGAGCAAATTACAGTTTTAAACCTAAACGGATGGGCCTTATGTTTGTTTTGACAATGGAAAATGTAAGTTGCCTCCCCTTGATTATGTCATTTTTCATTCTTGTGATTTTATTTTGACAATTTGTGCTAAAAGTTCGTATGTATAGAAAGAAAATAAGACCATGTGTTGACTAAAAAAACACGAGTGTAAATGGATAACTACCCACTGGATTCATATCTTGTATGAATTGTGGTAGAAAAGTCACTGTGAAGGATGATGTGTTTGGCAGAATCTTCATAAATATTTCAGCTCTGTGTCAGTTTTCTGTGAAACTCCCTCTCTGCTACCTGTCTCTGCTACTTCTTTCAGATTTCTCAGTTATTGAAGGCTTTGGCTAACAGGAAATCACCAACTATTGACCCACGAAACATCAGCTCCACCCTACAGAACACAGGGACAGGCACTTCTAACACTAATGGGACTTTTAGATCAAGAGCCTTCCTCCCTGAAAACATCAGGCAGTTGTCCAAGTGTCAGTTTAAAAGGCGGGATCACCTAAGGGAAAGCTTACCTGCCTCCGTACCTGTTCTTGCCCCTATCACTGGAGTGGCCTCCTCTCAGGAGGGACAACTGCAGCCCAGTGTACCATCCTCAAATCCTGTCATCCTTGCACATCTGATGCTGCCCTCTGACTCGGTCTGCTCTATAGTAGGAGAGCACGAGATGCATCCACACATCCTGGGTGTGCAGGCTTTAACCACACAGCAGATCTGTGACCCACTGAGGACGCTCCCTGAACAGTTTCCCCAGACTGGTAAACAGACAACTACACGTTACATTCATAAACACATATAAATCCCTTATTGCTCTCCTTCCACACAACTAGCAAGCAAACTCATGATTAGGAACACATCCTTCGACTAGTCTATATTCTCGACGTTCCACTTCCGGGTCTTTTCGCCAATGTCCTTTCCTTCCACTTTCTTTGTGTTGGAATTTTAAACTCGGGTGGATTTATGAGGACTATGGTTAACTGCTCTTCAGATCTCTGCAGGGTAGATTGAGACAGCTAGCTATACTATCTGTCCAATCTGAGTTTTCTCTCACATGACTAATACAACCTTACAACGTACTGTAAATGTTCCACTAAAACAAGTTCCTTCCCGAGGCATTTTTGCAGCGGCTCATGCCACCCATGACAGTTGTGATTGGTATAAAGAAATGCCAATAAACCAGAGCACGTTTTTCTCCCATCCCAGAATGCTGTGTGGACCCTCCTTCGCAGCGCTGTGGAGGAAGGTCCGGCAAAGCGAGACTATCCTACTAATGTCAGGGTTCTACTGTAGGCTGGAGAGGCCATACCTATTTAACAGTTACTACTCTACTGCTGTAGTTAGTTTGTGATATATTTGAATGAAAAATAGATAAATGTGGTAATGAAGTAATTATTTTAAGATTTTAAGAAGGCACACTTTAAAGAGGTTAGATGGCTTTATAAGGTTTACAAGTTGTAACTATGGACGGATAAATGAATGGATAACCACTGACTCTCCACCTTATTAATGCTATAAAGCATTAATCAGTGATAGATTAGCCTTACTAAAACTATTTATATACATTTCACAGATGCAATTTTTTTTAATTTTTACAAGAAAGCAAAACATGAAAAAATGATGACCCATGGCGTCAATGGCTTGCCACTTTCTGCCCTATTTGACATTTCTGCCCTGCTGAAGTGCCTTTTAAAGGTCCCATGACATGGTGCTCTTTGGATGCTTTTATATAGACCTTAGTGGTCCCCTAATACTGTATCTGAAGTCTCTTTCCCGAAATTCAGCCTTGGTGCAGAATTACAGCCACTAGAGCCAGTCCCACAATGTGCTTTCCTTAGGATTTGCCATTTCTGTGTCTGTAGCTATTGAGGAGGAGAGAGGGGCGGGCAAAGTGGAGGGTGGGGGTGTGGCCTTGACCAACTGCCACTTTGCTCTTTTGAAAGACACAATGTCTCTCTCTCATGGGTGGGCCAAATTCTCTGGGCGGGGTAAAGCAGAGAAAGGGGAGGTAACCTTTCCCCTTATGACCTCATAAGGAGTAAGATTCCAGAGGTGACCTTTCCCCTTATGACCTCATAAGGAAATGATTCCAGATCGGCCCGTCTGAGCTTTCATTTTCTCAAAGGCAGAGCAGGATACCCAGGGCTCGGTTTACACCTATCGCCATTTCTAGCCACTAGGGGGCCATAGGCAGGTTGGGGGAACTCATATTAATGTTAAAAAAAAAAACTCATATAGTGAAATTTTCATGCAATGGGACCTTTGATGTCACACTAGCAGCACAATAGCTGTTTGACCTGGCGCTCTGACATTTGTAAGCCACAGAGAACATATTATTTTCAGGATAATGAGGAAACTCATTTGTGATCTGATAATTAGCTTGTTTTGTTGAGATCTTCACTTTTTAGTTTCTTCTCAATAATGTGATCACATTGTAATAATTTCATGATCATGGTTAACAAAGCTTGTTAAATGTTTTATGGTCACAGGGACTGTCAAGCACAGAAAAAGACAAAATCATTTTGGTACATAGACAGACCAATAAGTAGATCAATAGTGGATCCTTCACTAATTGTTGTAATAATTGATCCTGATCCAGGGCCAACCAGTGAATGGTTCTTTGAGGACTTGGTGGACCTCCAGAGGAAGCTGTTTTCAGGTGATTTAAAGAAAACTGGGAGTCCCAAGAAACTCTCAGACAGCTAGGAAAACTCATCAGAACCTACATCTTTACCACTTGGTTGAAGACAAAGACAGAAAAGATAAAATCAAATTGAAACCAGCAAATAGTTGCCTGTTTTTTTACATAGCACTTGTGTGTGTGACAGATCATAACACTTACAAAGACAAGAACAAAACACAACCAAGAGACTCTTTACAGATGATCACTATTTAAGGAGTCTTATGTTCAAATATTAGATAGCCAGCATACAGAAGATGACAAAAATGATGTCTGAAAACACACATCCAAACTGAGAGCACCTTTAGCAAGCTGTCTGGATATCTAACTTCCTTCTCATTGGCAGTGATGCATTCAGAAAAGACCAACATTTATTTTGTGATCAAAAAAAGATGAACCATCCAATGACGCTTCCAAATCCAGGTGTCCTGTTTTACCCCCATTTTTCTTTTCTTTTTACCAAAAGAGAAAAACAGGAGCAACTGTAATAAAAAGAAGCCCTGAACACATCCTAAATATGTCTGATTTATCTCTCAGCCTATTTAAGCTCAACTTATATTTGTTTGTTGCACACATGGCATAATTCCTCTAAAATACCAGTTTAGTTTTCATTTATTTGACCTCCAGGAAAAAAAAAAAAGTCAAATGATTTTTCTGTTTGATGGCCAGAATATTATGTCAATCAGCAACTGCAAAAAAAAAAAAACGATCATCACAATTTTACTTTATCTTCACCTGTGTCCCGCTGTGCAATTGGCAAGATTTGCCACTTGCTACTTTGCAGCGAATGCCATGAAGGATGTAATGACAGCTTTAAAAACAATTTGTTGTTGTCGCGTGGGAGGTCAAGCTGTACTGTTACTACGACCCCCAGCTGCCTCTATGGTTTATTCATTTTCATTTTGATTTGCAGGTAAGAACCAGTCATGGTTTTCCAGTTATTATAAGTGATAAAAAGTAGTATTGATAAAATAAAACGTGGGCTGTGGGTATGATTTCAGTAGACTGACATGCGCTGACCTTGTTACATGTGAAAGTCATTTTTATGTATATTCATAATTATAGGCGATGATGGAGATTTAGTTTGAAAGCACCTGCCACCTCAGTCTCTCTCTCTCTCTCTCTCTCTCTCTCTCTTTCTCTCTCTCTCTCTCTCTCTCTCTCTTTCTCACTCTCTCTCTCACATAAAGGCTCACAAAGGCAATTGACTCCCCGTCTCCTCCAAACTCTCCCTCCCCTCCCCAGTTATGTTGGTCTATAACAGTGCTTTCATCTCAGACCTGCAGAGAACAGCAGCCCATCACTGACCCACACTTCCTTTACAGAGCAGAGAGAGGAACACTGCAGTGGCAAACAGACACAACACAGGTAAGAGAAGCTTATTACACAGGAAAAAAAGCTTGCTTAATGCTTACTTATTTCATCAGGCTTTGTGTGAGGTCAGGAATACAAACTAGCACGTAATGATTTAGATAACTTAAAAAATTATAAATAATGAACATATTTAAATGAATCTAAAAAAAAGTCTTTATACTTTGATGTTGTCATTTTTTGTGTTAGATTTGCATTGTGTTAGAAACAACGCTAACAGTAAAACACTTACTTACAGTAACATTAATTGAGATACCAAATTCAGATACATTCTACATGTCCCATTTTCATTTTCCTGGCATTGATTTGTGAAGATGATACTGGAACCAGCAGCCAATCACGGTCCAGACTGTGGGTCTGTGTGCAACGAGTCCGCAGCTCTGGAGGGCCAGGGGCCACCGGTGCTGGTCGACGCCTGGCTGGTCCCCACTTTCTTCGGCCTCATCATGCTGGTCGGCCTGGTCGGGAACTCGCTGGTCATCCATGTGGTCACCAAGCACCAGCAGATGAAGACCGTCACCAACTTTTACATAGGTAAGATTTCTGAAGCGCAATAAGGCCGACTCTTTTTTTGGAATCCTTTCAGTGTGTCCAGTAAAATAAATATGGGAAGTAGGATGCCCCACACAGACGTCAATAAAACAAATTCCTAAGGAAATTGTGACTTTCCAAAGAAAAAAGAGAAAACTTAGATGAAGGGACTCTTTCTGCAGGACAGAGATGTAAGAAATCAAACGAAAGCTGCGCTGTGGAGCCTTCTTGTAAACAAACACATTTTAGTTTTATTTACATTCGGTGTTACTCACCAAAATGCATTGTGTGCGGGTTAGGGTTAGGGTCTAACAAATGTGTTGAGTGATTTTTCTTCCTCATAAAACAGGAGTATTTTGAATCCAGAATTGTTGACCTGAAGGAGATTAACAGCAGCACCTTCAGTCAGAGACTGATTGCACCAATGTGCAAGTCCGAGAGACACAGGAAGTCCTTCTTACCAGCGGCTATAAGGTTTTATAATGCACAAAAATAACTCTGCACTTATGGCAGTAGTATTTCTTTTTTGTATTTAAACTTATTAGGTATGGAAGATATTTCGGGAAATGTGTTTTGTTTGTCTTGAAGCTACTGTGGCACTGTAATTTCCTTTAAAGGATTAATAAAGGATCTATCTGTCAATCTATCTATCTTACATACATGTTTACACATTATTAATCAGCCCATTTGGTTTCTTGGCAAGACCCGCTCTGCTTAGCATTCAAGCATGAGGATTGGCCAGGCACCCATGCTCATGCAAGGGGGTAAGCTTCGCTTCAGAACTCGAGCCATCTATGGCGCCATTTTGTTGCTAACTGGCCATCACCTCCTGTTAGCATTCCGCTGACTGCCATTTTTTTTTTTACGTCACTTGACTGCGAATAACTTTACATCAGAAATGTTTGAAGACTCTATTTTTCCGTTGTTTAGTTCCAAAGAAACACAAAAATGTATAAAAGGCTCCATTACCTTGTACCTCACGTTATGGCTCCGTAGCAGACGCTTTTGTAAAAATAAGCTAACGATTGTGTCATAACCAAGTGACTTACTGTCGCATAGTAGAGGAATTACCGTATAGTACAGGATATGCTCGCAGGCAGTTTCGACTTACATGAGATGTTTAGGTTTAATTACTAATGTTAACTAGCATGTTAGTTAGCAATAATTAGCCTGTGCCCATGTTATCTCCTACACCTACAGTCTCCGTATCTGTAAGATTGGGAATGATTGAGATTTCTCTTGTCACAGCTACCAGAAGACTTACAACTTTCAGACACGTTGCTCACGTCACATTCTCTCAGTTGGAGGCTGCGCAGTAAAGCTGGCCATCACCGGAAAAGTGCTTCTAATAGCCTTCACTGGTCTCCGTCCAGAGCAACGGGGTCTATTGGTCCATTATATACTGTCTATGTGCTCATGCGAGGTACCGGAAGCTGATTTGTTCAGGTCCGATCCCCTGACCAAATGGCCTATCCTGACCTCAAACTAATTGAGTCAATGCCAGACCTCAACTAATCATGCTGGTATGCAGGCTGGGTCTTTTCAAAAAAACAAGTGGGATTCATAATAACGTGCTAGCAGTCTTCTTCCCTGCCTTTGCTGGCATATTGCAGCATATCTGGACGTCTATCTGGACCATTGGTAAGTAAAACTGTTGAAACCGGAGCTTTCAGAACAGTGGGAAATCTGAGGTTTTTGCTCACAGGGATTTCTCTGAAATACGTTCACTTCATTATTTGACGCTTTAGCAACGTTTGACATGAACATCCAACATTGTAACTTTATAGATATGACAAAAAAATACGAAAAAACATGAAAAGTCCAAAAGCGAGAACACAGGTTAGTTGGTTAAAGCCCGAAACCTCAGCACTTACAATGTTATTGGTATTAATACGTTACTTATGGTATTTTGCCACTTTGAATGCATCTCTTTTTTTTACATTTCTCTGTTTAGGAATCACTGTTCTTCTGTTCTCTTTCAGTAAACCTGGCCACGACCGACATCTTCTTTCTGGTCTGCTGCGTTCCCTTCACTGCCACACTGTACCCACTGCCCAGCTGGATCTTTGGAGAGTTTATGTGCCGACTGGTGAACTACCTTCAGCAAGTGAGATACGCACAAACACACAAACAACAAACAGACCTGGAACTGCTTCCTGGTACTAGTAATATCATGGCATGGTGACCGAAACATCATACTACAATACTGTAATAATAATAAAAAGTCCCATGAGACATTGTAACATTATGGACATTATACTATCTGAAGAATAACTACTATTAAATGTACAGCTACCCAAATAATGCAAAAAATAAACTTAACACACAAAACACAAGTCCAAATTGAAAATGTAAGAGAAAGGTTCCTTTGCACAGTAAACGTATAAAGTGTCAAACAGAAACAAACTGTTAGAAAAATTTTGATTACATACTTTTTCTCTTGTTATTATTAAAGAAAGGCGCTCCCTGACTAGTAATAAGGGAGGCGTCATCGACTCTGACAAGATAACAACTGACGACATCAAACTCTGTATTATGATTGTATTTCACACATAAATAAGCTAGTGTTTGAGGCTTACGTTAGTCATGGTCTGTACTTTTCTGTAGTGCGGCGACTGGCTCCTTGTTGTGTTCACAAGTAAAAATGAACTTTGATATAACTTCAGTGGTTCCGTCTGTCCTTTCATAATGTAATTATTGGAACACAAACCTTCCTCGTGTTTCAGGTGACTGCTCAGGCAACATGTATCACTCTGTCAGCTATGAGTGTGGACCGCTGCTACGTGACCGTCTATCCTCTGCAGTCACTGCGACACCGCACCCCACGCATGGCTCTGGCCATCTCTGTGTCTATCTGGATAGGTATCACACAAACACACACATTCATAACCTTATACACACATTGGCAATGAGACAGTGGGAACAACGTATTGCCTCTGTTTACCTTTGAATAACCCTCCCTTTGATGTTAATTATTCCCTGCGTTAAATTGAAGTCCGAAAACTCGAAGCAGTTCATTTTGCTGACTTTTTTGATGTGATAAAAACAAAACAAACCATCCCTAGTAATTTGCAGAAATAATTGACTAGAGAGCAATTGGAGATTTCCCAGATGCTTTTCACATTGTCTGTGTTTTGGTTTGGAGCCAGCATCTAGTGGCATTAAGTGAAACTTACTGTGTAACATCGTGCTCTGAGTCACACAGTCATGTCCTCTGCCCACCCTATAGGCTCCTTGCTTCTGTCGATCCCAGTAGCCGTGTACCAGCGTCTGGAGGCAGGATACTGGTTTGGTCCTCAGACGTACTGCAGTGAGGTCTTCCCCTCGGCCCGCCTCCAGAGAGCCTTCATCATCTACAGCTTCCTGGCTGTCTACCTGCTGCCACTTCTCACCATAACCGCCTGTTACGCCTTCATGCTCAAACGCATGGGGCAACCGAGTGTGAATCCCATCGACAGCAGCTACCAAGTAAGAGAAAGATATGGAGTTGCTTATTTTTCACTTATTAAATCCACTGAGAACAGAATGTGTTTCTGATCATTACAGCTTCAGGCTCATGCAGAGCGAGCAGCAGCAGTGCGGGCGCGAGTCTCCCGGATGGTGGTGGTGATGGTGGCCCTATTCCTCATCTGCTGGGGCCCCATCCAGGTTTGCATCCTCCTGCAAGCTTTTGGCCTCCGCAGTTACGTCCTATACAAGGTGACCTACTCTCCATTATATTTGATTCTGTAGGTAGTGTGATGGAAGTTTTCCTATGAAGCAGCAGCGTTTAGAAATATCAATGATCAAATGAAAACGAATAACAACTGTTAGAGAATTAAACCAAAGTTTGGTCTTTGAGTATTTATTTACATTTGCAAATGGAGAAAACACAGTTTCAAAGGAACACGCAGCACAACTGAAAATGTCTTTCTAAACTAAAATCTAAACATCACATCATCATATAGTCAAAACCTCTCTTTAGCCACCCCTCTCACTTTATCTTTTAGCATGGCCATAGTTCAAAAGAGGACATCATTAAAAGTCAAACTATCCTCACCTTCCCCTCTGCTCCTGTTCTTTTCATTAGCCTAAACAATAGTTAATCTCAGGAGGTAGAAGCCTACGTAGTTCTCACTGTTGTAAACAGTCATCGGCCTTCTCCACTTCTATCTAAGCAAAACTTAAACAAATGAGAAGGTTCAGGCTAGTAGAACTAAATAACTCTACTGGGCTATAGTTCACGGTTGCAGCTGTCCCTCTCTAGTCTTTAAGAGTCTACGAAGAAGGAACAGCTTTCTATGGAGGTTTTAAACAATCTTTAAGCAAATGGTTAAAATCATTAATCAATAATGGTTAAAACAAAATTTGCCACCACAGTAGGTAGGTGGTAGGGGTAGTGATAGGGAGTGTACACAAATAAATATGCAGATATTCCAAAATGTTGCAGTAAATTTCAACCCCGCCACACTCGAAATTGAAATGGTAATACAAAACTGGGGAAAATACTTTCCGGAAATTGAAAATACCTAGAGTTTTTATTATTCTTTGAGATAAGGTGTGGATCTACAGTCTAAGTTTAGCTCTTCCCAGCAATGGCAGTGAATGACAGGTGTGGTGACAGAAATTGATGCTGTTGCTTCAAAAACTGTGCTACAGATCGATGCCTTACATTTAAGTCTGTCTCAATTCTGCATCCACAGCTGAAGATTTGGGGTCACTGCATGTCTTACTCCAACTCTTCCGTCAACCCGCTGGTTTACGCCTTCATGGGCAACAACTTCAGAAAGGCCTTCAAGCACGCCTTCCCCGCCATATATCTGTGGCGCACGAGGGCGAGAGTCAGGGTGGGAAACATGGACGCAGAGGATGGGGGAGAGACGGATTGCCAGGAACCCAAGGGAGAAGCAGAGATGCAATTTCTTTCATCTGGGTCCTAAAGGTCATGCTGGGCATTTGGACACTGTGCGCTCATTGTTTATTTATAGTTTGTTCTGGAGATGAGAGCAGTCTGCTGTTCTCTCTCTCTCTCTCTCTCTCTCTCTCTCTCTCTCTCTCTCACACACACACACACACACACACACACACACACACACACACACACACAATGAGGAGCAAAACCTGCCTCTTAAAAGGATAAACCAATCCAATCACGAGCCTCTCGTGACCCTCACAAGCTGCAGAAACACAATTATCTTTGTCACATTTTTTTCTATACTGATGCAATCAGTTTGCTGGAGCTCCTGGTTGTATCTTCACAATTTCAAGAAAAGTGTGTAGGACAAGTGTTCTGGGTTAAACACATTTTCCAAACAATACAAATTCTGCTTGGTCTGTTCTGTTTTCAAAGGTTCACTGTTATCTCCTGTTTCTTCTATTTGTTGTTTTTCCAGTGTGTCCTGTTTTTGTGTTTGAGTAACAGCAGGTTTCACTGACTGCACTGAATTGTTTATTTTGGGACCATTAGTGGAGCTTTATCTTTGGCTACAGTTTCTAGCTATTCTAGTAAAACAGTTCTGGTTAGATTCAACTAAATTCAACAGCATCCTTTGTGAACAACCATCTTGAAAAAAGTGGAACAACATGCACATACAACCACTTTTTACTGTTTCTAGCAAATTGTTTCCTTATTTATTGTCTAATGCTGTGCTGGTCTGTCCTCAGTGGGAGTGGGATAGGATACAGTCAATTTTCCTCTAAAGCCCCAAAACATGCTTCTTTCTCTGTGAGTCCGCGTTATGCAGATAATGTTAATGTGTGCAGTAGGAAGCAGTGTTGCATTTACACCCTAGAATATACATGGAATAAAACAATTCATAAAAATTAAATCAGAGAATAAGTGATTTCACTTTTTGACCATCACTGATTTGAAATGTTCAAATCCCTGCAGGGCCCATTGATTAACTGAGATATTGTATAAAGAACAGCCAAATGTTATTACTATTGTATTTTACCAAACATAGGCTGCTTGTAAAAGAAAGAGAGTTTTAAATAAAGGGAAAATTTAAACAACTTTAAACATCTGCTGCAGGAATTCATCCCTTCACTACAGTTATTTGTAATACAGTGACATTAGTCTTAGTTCAATAAACATTCTTTAGTGATACTACACTGCTTACTGTGATATTAATAGTTGACAATGTAAAGCTGCTTTGCACTAAAAGTGTTCGTCTGTCTGCAAGGCCGGATTTACCACCGGGCCGATTGGGCCGGTGCCCGGGGGCCTCCGACCTCTAGGGGGCCTCCAAGACCCCACTAACTGTGTGGCCTCATCCTTTTTTTTTCTTATTTAAAATTAAATTACAAATAAAATTAATTAATTAGTGTGTGTTTGTGTGTATGTGTGTTAACAATAATTTAGTTGCACACAAAAAAGTATTATGATCAGTTTTTAGGCTGTGTCTGATGACTACGAGTCAGGTTACCGCGGAAACGGTTGATAGCGGCAAGACAGGCGGTGGAGGATAGAGAGAGAGAAAGAGAGTAGAGGACATCGAGAAAACAAAACAAACAACATGGATAAAAAACGGTGGAGCAGCGGAGCCACAAAACGGAAAGCTAAAAGGGAGAAGGATAGCAGAGAGGATTTAATTAAGAGTAACATTCCAACCATCTCCACTTTTTTCACAAGTCGTCTCGACGCTAATAAAGAGCCTGGCGGCGCCTGCGGTGATGCTAGCGATGAGAAGTTTAGCACAACATCCAGCCTGACTATTTCAGATGAACAATTAGAACAAGATCAGCACCCTGAGCATCAGCAGCGGGACATGACAGAGAACCACAGCCCGGCTGGAGTGACAGACACCTGTTTAAATGCCCCCCCCCCCACGGTCTCCGACTCCGCAGGTGGCAGAGACCCGGCGGTATGTAGCTACGTTACCAGTTTGACAGCCTCAAAATGTAGGTCTATCTACTACTTTTCCCACTTATTAAACACCCTGATTATTATAGATACCCCGATTGGCGCCGAAGCCTTCCGAATCTGCGTCCACCGACCCACCTAAATAAATATTGTTTTCTGATGTAGCTAGAGCCCAGCACCTCTGCTCTCTCCCCATATGATAGGTTGCTTTTTAAATCATGTAACGTTGTTGTATTAATAGACTGTTCATTTTTATGACAAGAAACGCGGTCTAAGCTTATCAATGCATTTAAATGCATCATATGTGGGACTCATTCTCTAGTTGAGGGTACTTTCACATCATTTCACATGCATATTTTAAAAGGAGCCTATATATTTTGCTTTTTCCGTCAGTTCACTGCAGAGAATCGGTGAAGTATAGCTTTGTTGTTTTTAATAATTTTAGAACCGATCGTCGAGAGCCCCACTCGGTGCCGTGTCTGCGCGTGTGTGTGTGTGTGTGTGTTGTGTGTGAGATTGGGAGAAGGAAGTTTGTGTGAGGTGGACCTGCTCACCACAGACCCAAATCTTCTTAGATGTTGCTACTGTCATATGCTGCACTGTTTCTTCATGTGGCACATTATGTTTGGCACATTGTATGGGTCACTTCTTATATCATAACAAGGTAATACAATGTGTAATCAAGTGATGACTGATTAACAGTAATGTAAATGCAAGTATAGGCTCTTAACCTTGCAGTTTTGCACATATTTAAGACTCAATTTTAAGACTCAAAAAATGTTTTTTTTATTTGAATGTTATATGTATGTTACAGTTTGTTGGTCTTACCAGTGAAGAAGAATTAGTTTGCTGTGTAAGACAGAACGGGGTCATTCATATCAGACAATCGGACAGCGAGCAGGCATCTTTGCAAAGCCAAAATCACCTAACTGTAGGTCTGCATATTTAATACGGGTTTTGTCACCACCAAATATAATAATTTCTGCAGATAATGTAATACAAAAATGATAAATAAATAAAGTAGGCTATACTTCTTTCTCTAAAATGTAAAGTGTGCAAATATACAAACATATAAACCATAAGATAATACTGATACTGATACAGATTTTAAGGTGGAAGAAGGCAGTTGTGATTTTGATGACATGCTTTTCGAAGAACAGGTTGCTGTCCAAACTAACCCCTGATGGTGTGGATGTGTGAGGAGGGAGACAGAGTGCATTTACAGATGGTGAAGCAAAAGTTGTGCGATGTTTTGAAGAGGAATTTGGGACCGATGATTTGTCACAGTTAAGTTTGAGAAAGTTGGTTTGCATCCATGATTTAATTTCACTGAGGCCAATGGTCAAAGTGGAGTGAGTTAGTGGTGATGGATTTGGTGGAGATGTAGAGCTGAACAACATCGGTAATGGCGATACATTGTCAGGTGTCATTACATATCAGGAAATTATGACATAGAATAAAATAGTTGCCATACATTAAGTTGTGCAACTTAACTTTGAGAACTACATTTCACGCTGAGAGTGAGCTGTATAGGCCTATACGTATATATAAGTTAAACGCAACCTATTTTGAGAGACAGTGAGAGTAAAAGAGGTGCTCAACAATCAGCTGTTTTTCCAAAGTCAGCTCTTTAGGCTGTATTTTCATAGATTTTAATCTGCTTTATTGCAATAAATTATGTTGATTTTGTTCTGTGATAGTTTCAATTTTGTCCTTTGTTTTATAGATATTTATAGTCACAATTAACATCACAAGAAATGGAGTTGGAGAAAGTGGTTTTGTTTTAAACTAAAGAAAAACCCACAGCTTACTTTTACTGTTTCTAAAAATGTAGATGCTGTGTGAGTTTGGGCCATAAGTTCTGAGAGGGTGGAGGGGGGGCCTCCAAGATTTTGTGCCCAGGGGCCTCTGCATCCTAAATCCGTGCCTGTCTGTCTGACTCGTTCGTGTCTCGCGTGCGATCACATTTTTGTGGCGTGACAGTGGAGCCAATCAGTCCAGAGCTAAATTGATGGTCACCAATGACAGCCGTTTACCTAACAGACAAGTCCCAGCCAATGGGGTGGCTGGCTGACAATGTGGGCCTTGTGATCTTTTATATATGTCAATGCTTGTGATGCAGAAAACATTTACAAAACATAGAGTGCACATAAACAGTGTAACATGTGACAAACTTTTATTTACTGTCAATGGTGACAGCCCAACATGTGCAACATGTGACAATCCATATGTCAATGGTGACAACCCAAGCCTGGATTATCAACTGAGAAAGCGAACAGATGTGAATAAGGTAGGCTATACCCATGTGAACATAATTGAAACAGGTTTTTCTTGCTGTAATCATGTCACTTTGGACACGCCCGCT
Organism: Perca flavescens; assembly: GCF_004354835.1. NCBI lineage: Eukaryota > Metazoa > Chordata > Actinopteri > Perciformes > Percidae > Perca > Perca flavescens. The sequence continues at coordinate 25,848,301 of NC_041335.1, forward strand.
TGATTTATCTAACCCAGACTGCTAAATCCGAGTTGCTCCAGATAAACTTTGACGTTATTTTTGCACATATCAAAGGCTGGTGGCCGTAACCTAGGTTATGCTCTCTGTTTTATTGTTGTGTAGCAGCCCTGACACTGCTCATGTCCCACAATAATTCCTCCCTATGTGTAAACTTGGCCAGAAGCCTACACTCTGATCATCTGTTGATGTATTTATAATAACAATTAAAAAACAAAATAAAACATAAATTCGGCTTAACGTGTGTTACCGACCGTAGCTTGCTCTTGGTTTTTACATTTCTGGATAAATGGCATGTAATTTAAAAAAAAAATAGATATCTGCTAATGTGCAAAATTGCTAACTAATCAAAGCAATAATCTTTAGATTAACCAATGTCACCACTAACAAGCTAAAAGGCGTTAACATGTATCTTATCTTCATTGTATAAGCCCAAATATGTACAGTATAAAGCCTATTTACACTAGTGACTACGACTCTACCTCACTTTGTTAGTCGAGAATACGAGTTTACGAGGAGTTCGTGAACGCAACATTTTACACACGCTGCTAGATTGGCATCCACACCGAATCAGTGCAGGAGGCGAGCACCGAGCAGAAGTACAGCCGAGGCTGACGGGGAAATCGTTCACATCGCTAAATCAAACGGAGGAAACACCCAACAGGAAATCTTGTTTACATCATGGAGCAGAAACAAACAATCAACTTTGGCGCTGGACCTGCAAAACTCCCCCAATCCGTAAGTTTAGATCCTCACTTTGCTTGTGACGTATGACAAAAAAGCTGCAAAAATCGAGCTGTGTTATTAAGTGCAACATTGAAAACTGCAGCATAATACATTCACTGTGAATGAGTCGGCCCTATATCTATGATATCCCCCCCTCGTTATGACAGAGACTTGCACGCAGTTATTGCACATGATGACTGTTGGTTTCAGTGCTGCTGTCGGCTGAAAACTGTGCGTTGAGTTGCATCAGCCTCATTCATTCATGTGGAAACCTCTTTTGTGCTCCACTGGCAGCAGCAGACGTAGCCTCTAGATGGCAGAAAAATACCTTAGTTAGATGTCAGAGAAATAAATCACAGTTATCAAACATATTTTTATGGTAAAACAAACACGCAGATAAAAGCAATGTTGTATTTAAGGTGCTCCCTTTTCTGGGTTTTTATGAGTAAAAAGAGCAGACAGGCTCCTTCTGCTAAATACAGCCACATTCAGCTCTTAGTCATTTGTGTGTTTCGTGCTTTGCATAAAACTTATTGTTAAGGTATATTTGTACTGCTGAGTCTGAGATTTTGTAGATCCCAATAAACCTATTGAGGATTGACTCTTTGGTGATCAAAATACCAAAAAACATAAATGTGGAAAACTGTACAGGGACACATCTTTAACATAGAATAATAACTAATCCCACTAATCTACAGTACTGAATAATCTGTTTATATTCGCTGTGCATGCTTTTTTCACTAATTATATTAGCAAAAGAGAAATTGCTATTGCTTTTTTTTTACTGCAGTGAACCACAGTGAATATCACAAAACTATAAACAAATCACATTCAAATCTGCATAATCTTTATTTTGATAAAGAGCACTATGGATAAGAGAGGAACAATACAGCTTCATTGTTTTCTGTGGTAAAATGTCGATATTGGTTACTGTCAAAGAACAAACAAATCAGCTCCTCCAGTTTGCCTCTGCGGTTTGGACCTGACTTTTAAAACTTTTAAACCGTCTTTTGACAGTCCATCATCAGTTGTGATACAGTTTTAAGCCTTTTGAAGTGAATACTAAATATGTGGTGCTGTATATTGCAGGTGCTGCTTCAAGCACAGAAGGAGTTCCTCAGCTACAGTGGCATTGGTATTAGCGTTCTCGGTAAGTAGAATTACAGATGAGTTGCATTTAAGTTATTACAAGACAAAACTACTGTTTTTTTTTGTTGCTGTAATTATTTCTCCTGTTCTTACTGGACATTAATAGATCCCTTCATAATGTACTTTAAAAGGAAAAGATTAGGGACAAAATCCACAGTCCTCAGGGTGTGCAAAAATGTTTATCTGAAGCTAATATTAGGCTTGAGTTACAATGTTTTTTTAGTATAACATTCCCTCTTTGTTCCCCTGTTTAACTGAAGTGGAGGAATGTTGTACTGAAAAGACTATAACCTTGGAAGATATCCACTTGATCCAGATTCACGAGAACTTCAGTGATCAAATCAAAGCAGCGTATCAACAGTATTATCTGCCCTCATGAGTGCTGATTCCTCACTCACTGGGATCTTTTCTATCGAGGTGTGCCAGTAATTAAATGTAATAATCATCAACAGTTGCTAAAAGGTGGGTAAATGTCAATGACGATGAGATTAATTTCAAATGTTTTTGATTCTGTTCAAACTAGAGATGAGTCACCGATCAGCAGACTTCAACAAAATCCTCAACAAAACAGAGAGTCTCCTGCGAGAGTTGGTGTAAGTGCTACTTTTGTTGTTTCACATGGCTTCTACTGCATTATCCTCCTCCTTCACTCCTCTTTCCTTTCTCCATAGTGCAGTGTAGCATCATCACAACACTCCAACCTAGAGTGTTAATTTACATTTTCCAACAATGTACACTTTTTGAAAACAGATACCATCATACCCAGGAATTCTGGGGTGACTTCTTTTTATTTAAACGTCACCATATACCATTGGAAACTTGAATAAAACCAGCATTGCCACACAAAAGAATATCAGAGTAAAATATGATTAATGGGATAAGTATGATGGGATTTGATAGCCGGTCTGGTGCATGTTAGTGCTTATGGTCATGAGAAAACGTAGGTATTTCAGTATTAAAATTAGAGCTACAACTGATTATTTCCATTGTTGATTAATCTGTCGATTATTTTCTCGATTAATCGATGACGTTTTCAAATGTCTTGTTTTGTCCACAACTCAGATATTCAGTTTACTGTCACAGAGGAAAAAAGAAACCAGAAAATATTCACATTTAAGAAGCTGGAATCGGAGAATCTTTACTTTTCCCCCCATAAATTATTCAGACCGCATTAAAAGTTGACTAATTGATTCATCTTTGCAGCTCTGATTAAAATAATTTCTTTCAAGCTAAAATGTAACAAATTTAAAATAAACCCGGGTTGAGTGAGTTTTAGAAATCTCATCTGTAATTATAGAGAAATTGTACACAATACATTTTATGACCATTTTAATGGCAGATACTTGTTTAAAAAAAATAGACAACATCCAGTCAAGATTAACCTGCTTTTGAAATGGTGTCAATAATCTTAGTTTTATAATGACATTTACTTTACCTTTGAAAGAAGGTAAGATCAGTGTAAGGTCTGTGTGCACTGTGTTTAACACAGTGACCTTTTTCTCTTCACAGAAACATTCCAGACAACTACAAGGTGATGTTCCTACAGGGCGGTGGGTCTGGACAGTTCAGTGCTGTTCCTCTCAACCTGATTGGCCTTAAAGAGGGCATGTGCGCTGATTACCTAGTGACCGGCACATGGTCATCAAAGGCAGCAAAAGAAGCAGAGAAATACGGCAAGGTTAACGTTGTCCACCCGAAGCTGGAGAGTTACACGAGTAAGTCTGTGTGCATGTCGTTATTTCAGAGGATGACATGACGAATCCCGGGTTTTACTTTCTTTCTTTCTCTTTTTGTTTTAGAGTTCAGTTTAATTATCACATCAAAAAATAGTTTCCGCGCTTATGAGTTGGTCATTGTCATTCACGCTGCAGTAGGACAGTCTGCGAAACCTGGCTGTGCACCCAGGCTGTTACCTAATAAACAAAAGGCCCGACTACCATTGAAAGACTCTGGTATGCGAGCAGCCTTTTCCACATGGTTGTGTCTGATTTGGGGATTGTAGTGGAGTTCTTGTTCATCGTAGTGTTTGGACGCAGTTTTACCATTTAAAAAAACAACAAAAAACACACATTTGAATTAAACACACATTTATTAAAAGATATGTAATAAAAAATATGTTGTGCTTCCTGTCCTCAGACAGGCTGGCCATCACCAGAAAGATGAGTCTCATTTTCAATCTGCATTTTTTTCTAGAGGAACAAATTGCTGTAGGTTGAAGTCAAAACAGGAAGTGTTGCGTATCTCGGCAACACATACTCCGATCATCACAAATCCTGACTCAGTTTTTCCCCATGCTCCACTGAGCCTCTGTGCAAAGTGCGGTGCCAATTTGCCAGTAGGTGGCGCTATTCCTCAAAATAATGCAACAATTACTCCGATTAAAACAAAACTTGACTCCATTGAGGATTTGTGCAAAATATGGCAAGTACATCTCGCTGCAGCCCGCGGGAAGGCGGGGCTTGACATCCAAGTCAGCCATTTTTTTGTTGTTGCTTACGTCACTCCCCATACACTCGAACGAACCAAGACAGCCTGGTAGCAAAGCTGATATAGCCTCTTGTTTCACATTAGATGATAGAAACTGTTGATGTAGGCTAAACACAAATGACATTTTATGCAACAACAGTGAAGTTTTCATGTAGTTACTGTAATTGGGCCCGTGTACTCTTTTGTTCATTTGATTTCCGATTTTGAAACGATATCCAAATTTGCTGAAAAAAAATGGGTCATTTTAAAGCTTGTTAATAATGATGACAATGTATTCAAACATTGTCATCAGTATTAACTGTCGCCAGAGCCTGTCTATGGAGAGCCTGTTCACTCCCTATCTCACTCCCTATTAGCCCCATTGTACCAACCCGGAATTTTCCCGAGAGTGGAAGTTCTCCCCTTATTAGACATTCTCTGCTGTTGCCCACATGGCTGACTTAGGTGTGGGCGGTGCTTGATCTCAAACCCCGCCTTCCTGCAGCAAGATGCTCCTCAAATATGGAGCAAATCGGCCACTAGGTGACACTTTTGTTTCAAAATCATGAAATATTCTAAAATAATTTTTCCAAACGGCTCTGCTCTCAACCGGCGCCATGCAGCATGGCTGCAGACTCTTTTGTCTGATTTAAGAATGTTCTGTTGTTGCTGCCTCCAGAAATCCCCGACCCCGGCAGCTGGACCCTGAACCCCTCGGCCTCCTACGTGTACTACTGCTGCAACGAGACAGTCCACGGCGTGGAGTTCAGCTTCACACCTGAAACAAACGGGGTGGTCCTTGTCGCTGACATGTCCTCCAACTTCCTGTCTCGACCTGTGGATGTATCAAAGGTGAGGACAAGAATGATGCTCTTTGGCTTCTTTCCCCAAATTCCCATGTAGATCGTATCAACTGTCAGGAAAACATTTATTATCCCTAAACTGTAAATTTGCTCCTATTTCAGCACCCATGTATTAATCAAAACAAGACCCAAGAAATACTAAAGATAAATAAATATACACAACATGGCATCGTGACTTTGCGTAAACACACACGGCACTTTCCTAAAGCCAAATGGCGTGTTATCTGTACGCATTTTGAGCTTGGTTATTAATTGGTTAATAAACTGTTAATAAACACCACATGCGGGATGCGATCCCGGCTCTCCTAGGTGAAAGTCCTGTTACCTGTCCACCACCCCAACCAACCAACCAACCAACCTCTGCAGACTTCAGTCCTTTCATACTACTCGCTACAGCGATAATTCACACATAATGTAGATCAATGGACACCAAACGGCATTGATAAACACACCAAAAAGCAATTATGCGTGTTGATAACATGCCAAAATGGCATACGAATTGGCGTGTCATACATACGCCACTTTATGAGATCCGTCTGTACAAGATAAAATTATTTTTAAATTGTTTTAAAAAATTAGAAGGATAAAGTAATAAGAGAAAAATTAAGGAAAAGACAAATGATGACCTGCTAGTAGCATGCTTACATTTACAGAGGATAAACCCTCTCGACTTGGGTAAAAACACAGCCTTTCCTCTTGTTGATACCCTAAAGCCAAATTTAACAGTTTTTGCCCCACAAGTCGATAGCGTGGTTATAAGTTGTATTTTTATTTTTGTCCTCTCGCATTGTGTAGTTTGGTCTGATTTTCGCCGGAGCTCAGAAGAATGTGGGCTGTGCTGGGGTAACTGTGGTCATCGTGCGAGAGGACTTGTTAGGCCACGCTCTGAAAGAGTGTCCCATTGTCCTGGACTACAAGGTGCAGGCTGAAATGAACTCCCTCTACAACACCCCGCCGTGTTTCAGGTACAGACAAGCCTCTGTTTTTATTGTCGGAAGCTCCCATGTTTCCTACAAATAGAGGATTAAAGATATATTGTCAGCTAGGTAAAATGCATTTGCAAAATATACGTTTCACAACCTTTTTTTTAAAATCACGCTTGACTTTTTAATGATTTATATGTGTCTCCTTGGAATTACTGGTTGCATTTTCTTTTTAAAGGTGTAGTTCAGCATTTTGGGAAATGCATTTATTTCATTTCTTGCTGAGAGTTAGATGAGAAAACCGATACCACTCGATCACATTTACCAAAATATTGAACTTTTTAAAGAGATTTTAAAAAACATTTCAAAATGTATGTAAAATATTATTCCTAACTTAATTTTGTTGGTTCAGCATCTACATCATGGGTCTGGTTCTGGAGTGGATTAAAAACAACGGCGGCAGCGCTGCCATGGAGATGCTCAACAAGCAGAAGTCCTCCATGATTTATGACATCATCAACGCCTCTAATGGTTTCTATGAGTAAGTATCCCAAAACTTCAGCTACAGATGGTAAAATAAGAAATTCAATGAAGGTCAAAACTTCCTGGGAATGTTAAACACTGAACCATCAGTCCAGGCCCACAGTCTATTTTAAGATTTTAAACTTGAATCTACCTGTATCAGCATGGAATACTAGCATCCCTGGCTGAATGATGGCCTAACTGATGGTTTACAAAAGGTATGAAGAATGAAATGCACAAAAATACTGTAGCTCCAAGGTTTTAGGAAGGAAAAATAAAAAATAAAAGCATTACCATCATTTAGTATCCTAACAGAATTCTTCAAGTGACATTAGACCACACACTTAAAGGTCCTGTATCATAAACCTCATACTGATGATACATTACTGTTTATACTCCAGTCATAAGGTACCACTCTTTATCTTTAACTTGGCTAAATGTCTCTGATAGAGGGCTACAGGTCAGCAAAGGAGTCTTGCTACCTTACACACACTAACTTTCAAACCATATGAAAGATGCGGTCATATGATATGGTGATATGAAACACAATATGAAACCAAATACAGGCAAAGCTTGTGCCCTTATCGACCAGGTGCCATTTTTTTCCTTGCCATTTTTTCAATTTAAGCCTCCTGCAAGTCACATTCAAAATAAGAGTTGTCCTTCATTAAGGGAAAAAATAAGCCTTAAAGAAAAGATGTATGTGATGCATAAATGTGAAAAACAGCAACTTACTTGTGTCTAGACTACTAGACCAAACTAAAGGTAATTTAGTATACCATGGCTGTAACAATGAAGAAAACTGATTTAAGTAATGATGGGAAAAAATGTAACTTTGAACTACTTACTGCTGTGTCCACCTGTCCAGGTGTCCCGTAGACGTGACTTGTCGAAGCCGCATGAATGTACCATTTCGTGTGGGGAAAAAGGAGGGAGATGAAGCCTTGGAAAAGGAGTTTCTGGCAGGCGCATCCAAACGTGGAATGATATCGCTGAAAGGACACAGGTTAGTCAAACACACTCCTCCTTCTTTATTGCTATATTTCATGGGTTACTAGAGAGAATACTGGGTCCTGAAGTTTAACAGTAAAGTTGGACATGGATACTTGTAATGACTGGTAATGGTTTGTCTCCCCCTGCAGGTCAGTTGGAGGAATTCGTGCATCTCTGTACAACGCCGTAACACTGGAGGACACGGAAGCCCTGGCCACCTATATGAAAGAATTCCTAAAAGAGCACCAATAAACTCTGGTTTACTTCTAGTTGAGATCCAGGGGATCGCAAAGGTGCACCTTTAGACACATTTTGTAAAACTGTTCATTGTTCCTAATAAGCTTTAACCACTACAGTTGCCAGTAATGTCTTAATTACATCTGTTTCATAGAATTACTATTTTAATGAATTTATTGACTAACAGTGCTTTAATGTACATACTGTAGGTTATTCTTGTTACACCTTAAAAATATATTTACATTCCAGTAAATCTAACTTGGTAATACTTGCATTTTGCAGTGCTATTTGTTGTTTTGATTTTCTTGTTTGAAACCATTATGAACCAATGTCAATGAGTTATCATTTATCACTTCTGCGAACAGAGAGGCAGTGTCCACAACCAAACTGAGCTGTGCGATGCTGGCCTGGTTTCTGTTATAATGAGGAATTTTGTTAAGAATAGTCACTCACTGCTGTATAAATGGACCCTCACCAATCTGATTGGCTGTAGTGGTTATATAAATGAATATACCATTAAAGGATGGTTCACCAAACATGCAAAAAACATGTTTTCTCATTTTTCTCTTGTGGTGTTTAGCCACGCAGACAGGTCCAGGTTTTTAGACCGTCAGTGTCTGAGATTTCTGCCTACACCAAGAAACAACGGAGTGGAATGGAATTTTGTTTGTGGTGCTGACGTTAATGAAAATGTTATGAATCAATAAGCTGAGCTTTGTTGTGGTGTTGCTCTTAAATAATAATATGCGCCACAACTTTGCAAGCACTGTCTTTTGCCTGTGAGGTTAGGCAGTCCGCTCCTTCTACTTCACTGCCCGCTGACAGCAGAAACAGCTCAGTATGTAGGAGTGAACAGGTCTACATAACATCAGCAGGGCGGCACGATGGCTTCATGGTGAGGGAGACAGTCCTCCATCTGGATGTCCAGAGGCCAGTTCCCTCCTGCCTTCATCCTGCTGAGGTTGTTCTTCAGCAAGACATTTCAGCCGTATCTGCTCCAGGAGCACTCAGTGTATCTGACCCTGACCTTTGACCTCTCTTGAGGAAAAGCAAAACAGGAAAAAAAATGACAAAATGAGAATTTCATTACAAGGATCACTGACATTTATCCTTACAGGCTGCTAAAAATACTTTATTATGTAGGTTTGGCTCACAATAGCTGGAACATTTATCGGAGAGAAAATGTCTATTGTGAGGGGTTCATGTGAACTATGTGAGTGTTTGCTTTTTTTGTGTGACTCTCTCCTACTTTGCATGCAAGTGTCATGACCAACCACAAACCTGCCAACAGCACTTAAATTTTTCCATCTCCAAGTTGCTATGGTGTTAGAAGGCAGGAAGTTGGTAAATGGGAGCTAACCGTGTAGTTCAATATCCTATCCTTCATAGGTGACAATTTTAGCAGGGATGACTTTCTTATATATATATATATATATATATTGGCTAAAGTTAGCAGCAAGGCATGAAATCAGGAACATAGAAATATTTTATTTCTATGGGCAGGATAACGGCAACTTTACCATCTTTCCATAATGTAGTCAGATACTTATAACAATCTGAGTATGTCAGTGGCAAAACAAGCACTTTTAGTGGACGTACATTGGCGGTGCGTTTAGGGCATGGTACACAGACTACATACGGGCATTTGCTCTATAGGCTACTTTGCAGCCTGGTTCGCGGCAGCTGGTTTAGTCACTTTAGACACAATATCATTGAGAAATTGGGTCCAGGTTGAAAAATACCAAAATGAACCTTCAAAAGAAAGAAAGAAAAGCTTGATTAAAATCAAGATAAACTTTACTTTTATTGAAAAACTTCAATAAAAGTAGGCCTATATTTAAAAAAAAAAAACATATTTACAAAAGGGTAGTGATTCAACCACCGGCTGGCTAATGAGCTGAGTAACAAAAATTAAACTAGAAAATGTTTTTGCTGCAAATCACCTCTAGGTGGAAGTGTTCATCAAGTAACGTATGTCGAGGTGATCAAGTCTGACTCACCACATTCAATGAGGCTTTAATGGCATGACATTTTGATTAAATCATGTTGCAGATACACACACACACACACACACACACACACACACACACACACACACACACACACACACACTTTTCTCTTGCATCCTTTAGCATCCTTCAGAAATCTATCAGTGCATGAATGGTTGTATGGGTAGCATAAGTGTGAATATACCTTTTTTTTAACGTTTTAAGGGTAGCGTCTGTAGGCTATTATGTTGCAGCTCACTTTTGTAGAAGCAAGATCCTTTTTAAGTGATACTAAGTTATGTATTTAATATGCCTCTTGAAAACTATAGATGGCAGGTGATCATGAAGTGTCACCTCTGTAACAAACTCTTTTTGAGTCTGAAAAAAAGCGAATAGCTATTTTCTTACTTTCATTTTGAAATGTAATGAAACACAAGGTAAAGTTGATCCAGGAGTTATTATTTTATATAACATCCTGGATGGTTCTTTCCAAAAAGTAATTTTGGCTGTTAGCAAATATCAATACCAAGAGCAGGGGAGAACGTCTGAATGCTGGTGTTGACTGTGGATCCCCAGAGCGGGAGATGTTGGACCTGCTGCGGTTTGTGTGCTGAAAGGTAAAAATGTTCTGCCAGGCTCAGGTATTGCTTTAAGCCAGATGAGTTTTCTGTCAGAAAGATAAGAGATTGCCTCATCATTTCTTTACATTCATATCTGCAGCTTTCTAGATTTCAGATCACTCAGAAGTGTTGATGAAGCTGAAGAACTTGTACAGTGCATTTAAAAGAATCTGCTGCTGTGGGTTACAACAGCCACTGGAGGGCGAAATAATTGATAGCAGTCATGCATTAATTGGAACAAGCCTGTCAACAATTTGTGAATGTTTGCGAGTGCATGACTGTGTTGAACAAGCCTTCCTGTTTGTGCTTGTGGCTGTGAAATAGGCTGTGCAGTGGGAGTTCATGGCGGTCAATTAAAAAGCAGATGCCATTTTGGAAAAAAATCTTGTTAGAATAAGTTAAGATAGTGGTGAAATTAAATTAATTTTAACAATGTGAGAAGAGGGGTATTTGTGGAGGAAATATGAAGAAATAGTATAGAGCTTTATGCATTGTATTTTCAATTTTTCCAATGGAGATTTTGCTCTCTCTACGCTCTGCCTAAATGCAATTTGGATTCCGACAAACTGCCTAATCTCTTAGCAATTTCCCCCAAAATATTGTCAATGACCGTGCTGCAGATCTACCTCATAGCAGAAAAAAGCAAGTGAAAAATAAGAAGAGGCAGAGGGGCTTTGAAATGTGAATAGGGTTACAGCAGAGATGGAAGGTTGTGACAGGATTGTGTGGTGATTCTCGTCCTGTCAAGCCCATTAATGTCAAGGTAATGCCACCGGCAGGCTGCAGTAAGACGGTGATAATGAAAAACACCGGGGAAGACAATATCAAATGGCTTCTCTACATCTTACAGTGGAGATTAGTCGAGACAAAAGTAGGGTGGCAGAGGCAGAGGAGGCAGACGCAGGCTTTAGTGCTGCTGATTGAGTCTCTTCTCAAGAGCTTCATGCTTGCAGCATGAAAAGTTACTGTGACTGACATCCTCATACAGCCTATTTCACACACACACACACACACACACACACACACACACACACACACACACACACACACACACACACACGTTCGCACGCACACATGCACACAGTTTGCATTGCCTATTCTGAGTCTGTTTCCTATAGATACTGTATACTGCCTGCTCAAAGATCACTCAATTCCGAATTGATCCTTGAACTACTTTTTTCCTTTTCCCAGGAACCACTCAGTGTGTGTTACAGAGCATTTAGTACACTTTTCCACAAAATTAAGAAAAATATTGTGTTTCTCCTCCAAAACTGCTACATACAAAAGCTCCATAGAAAGTGGAATATGTGACATGCAGATTAACTGTACCCTGTTTGAGATTATTGCTGGTACAGATCAATTATCCAAAATGTATGTGTTTCTGTTATTTTTATATAGCTTCCTAGTGAATTGATCATTAAACTTGCAGACCAATAAACTTGCTTGTAGCAGCCACAGCATTAATTCAGCCTAGGATGGTTCTTTGTTTTAAATCTTTTGTTGCAAACCTTATTTTATGAACACATTAGACTGCTTTGATTCAGTTTGTTTGATTCAGAAGCAACAGGCAGGAAAGACATTTTTTGTGCCTGAGAATGTCTGCATACTGTAAATGAGCTAGTTTGTTCAACGGTGCCACAACAAGGTCAGGGCTAGCACAAAACACAGATTTATGCTTTAATTACAAAGTGCAAAGTTTGAAATCTCAAAAGCAGCATATACAGAGAACCATTGTTATTATTTTTAGACTGGAATTGTAGTTTTGGAGTAGCTGAAGGGATAGTTTACCAAAAGAATAGTTTTGCACTTGGTTTTGTTTGCGGTGGTGTTGAAATGCTCTAACTTCTGCCACCACTTAGATTTCATTTTTAAATTTATTTTTGATCCTGTGGGCATAAAAAAAATCCATCCACCTCTATTTATTTCAAAATCTGGGCAAATTAAGTATAAATATAAGTATAATGGTGAAGTGAGTGGAATTTTCCTTTTTCAGCCACTCTAGCAGCATGTCAGTCGCTTGGTTAGTCCACCCCTTTGATATTTCTTTGACTTTTTCATCAACAATTGGATGGATTACCATAAACATTTACACAGACTTGAATTTCAATGATTTTGGTAAACCCCTCACTGCTCCTCTAGGTCCATCATGAGGTTGACAAATAGTTTTCTTTGGGTGAAATGACTCAACAACTATTAGATGAACTGCCATGAAATCGGACATTCATGGGGGGTGATTTGTAATAACTTTGGTGATCGCTTAATGTAAACTTGAAATTGTCCAGGACTTTGGTTTATGAAATACCTGCAAAGCTAACGACATCAGCCTCAATTGTACTTTGTGTTTAGGGAGTAAAGTAGTGGAAAATCTTAGCATGCTAACATGCTAAACTAAGATGGTGAATGTACACCTTATACATCACCACTTTAGCATTGCTATTAGGAACATGTTAGCATGCTGATGTTAGCATTTAGTTTAAAGCACCACTATGCAGCCTCATAAAGACATTAGCATGGCTGTAGACTCTGAAGACAGAGAAATGGGATTCAGCCTTAGTCTTTGCCCATGAGAGTCATCAACATCAACAGTTATATCCTGCTCCAAATCACTCCTAATGTAACTTATCATATTCCTTAGTTTAGTAGTAAAGGAACCCTTTGAAGTTTTGAAGGTTTTTATAGCAAACCACAGCCTTGTGACTCACTGTAGAGGTGATCTAATTCCCCATGTTAATGTTCCATGAACTGATTGTTGTACCCAAATGTAATAGACTGGTGCCTGAGTGTAAACATAACCTACAAACTGCATTTTGTTTTTTTACATGCTTAATTTGTTTATTGCCTCCATAATCTCTCTAACACAGGCTCAAGTATTGTTAGTAATTAAATGCTGCCACGATCCGAGGTGCACAGTCTCTGTTTTTATTCACTGAGCTCATGAAACTGAATGTCCTTTATGCAACAGCTCATTTAAAGGCCAATCTGTTGATTCATGCAGCGAAATGGAAAAAAAAACAGGTTGTGTGTATTTTCTCTGCCTCCTTTCCCCCTGTTGTCTCATTTCTCTTCACATTTAAATCCTTACATCCACAATTCCTTTCATCACCTCATATCTTTGTCTCTTAATTAAATCTCTTTCCAAGTTCACCTTTCTCTTTCTGTATGTGTGTGTGTGTGTGTGTGTGTTTGTCTGTTTCTCTCGTAAACTCATTGCTCCACGAGGCTAATCTTGTTAGCACCAAATGCACCATGTTCCACTAGCTCCTCTTAATTGATGTTGTGTTATTAATGAGTGGGGAGCGGGGAAATCACTCTTAATTAGCTTGTCTCATTCGGCAGGCATCTCGAGTGCAGCGATGGCGACGGCTCTCAGGCACAAACACACTGGGGATAATTACAGCACTTCACTTGTCGGAGTATTTATCTTAACCAAAGAGCAACAAGCCGTTCCCGCAATTAGCCTTGTCATTCATTAGCAGCAGAGTGCCATTGATTTTAGTGTTACGTTGTCATTTTGCCACCGCTGACACTCATTCATTCAGCGCAGCAGTGATACAAGTGTGCTTAACTTGTCCATATGGCATGGAATCACTTCACATTTGTTTTTTATGGTTTTTCTGAGTCACTGACTACATTTACAAACCAGATTACTGCGATCAATTGGGTTATAATAATGCAAGAAATCAGGTAATTGCATTTATTTTATTCTGATTACTCCACATTTCCAATGATGTTACAGGAAAACATTTCCCTTCATGGGCATGGTCATTCAAATGCAAACCTGGTTAATGTAAGATGTCTTGCAATGCAAATATGCCTAGAAAGCTCCTGAGCTGAGGGTTAACATAATAATTGTGTTTCTCTAACATAAATCTGTGTTCACTCTAAATCCTTAAACCGCATCCTTAACTCAAATCAATTAGACCCCATTTGATGTCATGATGGAGTTTTAATCGCCAAAGACTCCTCACATATGTCTATTCTATTTTACACAATATGTCAAATAAACAGGCTGTCTAAACTGGTTTAAAATTTGCTAAATTATTGCTCTAAATTTATCTAAAATCTTCCATTTGCCCTTTACACATTATAGCTTCACTATAAGATCAGTTGTGTGATTAATCGGACAGTGTTTGTCAGCTCTCAACACACAGGAAATCAATCTCTTCTTGAGAAATAAAATCCCCTCTAATTATATTTTTTGGCATCTACAATGTGTACGTGAGTGTGAGTGAGTGCACCTGCCTTTGCCTGTGTGTGACCCTGACAAGTTTATGTATGGTGAGAGACCAGTGTCAGTGCATGCAGACAAATTTAATTTGCACCTACAGCTCAGTGAGATGAGAGGGGGGACTCTTATGGGGCAGGACTAATTGCTGCCTGGGGATCTGTGTTCAGGTTTGTGCACGAGTGTGTGCATGTGTGTGTGTGTGTGTGTGTGTGTGTTTGCCCGGCTGTCTTTCTGCCAACATAAACACTTTAGTGAATATTTAATGCACATGTTTATCTGTGTGTGTCTGTCAGTGTGTGATAACAGAATGTCAGCAAAGACACAGGAGTTAATGAGGGCTTCAGTTGCCACCAGGAGTGGATTGATTAAGTTGCACACAGCTCTGTGGGCATTATTTCTGTGTATAATCATGACTGAGACATGAGTAATCTGTGCAGTCGTGCAGAGTATCAGAACGGATTATCAAATTCATCATCAGTACAGTAAACTATCAATCCACTCGCTATAAATAACAGACAAATCTGCAATCCCAGATATCAGCCTCATTTTATCATGATTAAACAATCATCACCATCTCTTTTTCTTAGGTGTCTAAGGTGGATAATAGGGAGTAACCATACTATGAAAATAATGGGGATTATTTCATTTTTAAGAACAAAGCTTTGAAAATGCTGCTTGTAAAACCTGTCCTCCACTGCAGAACAGCTTGATAAGGTATGATTAGTAACTACATTAAAACTAATATCTGTGTATCTGATAAAATAACTGTTGATCATTACAAATAAAATGGATATACAATGGTCATATTGTACTTTAGGGATGTACAAATCATACTTGTGTATATTAAGTTTCTTGTTTGTCATCGGCATTTCATAAAATGCATTCACAGGGTAAAATGTGGGGCTCCTCAAAGTTCTGTATTGGGTTCCCTTCTATTTACATTTACAATCACAGTATTTCTTTTAATTGTTATGCTGATGACAGCATACTGTTTAGTACATGTTTACCCTGTGCAATTTTGGTTGTCTGCAGTATTGTGAAGCTAACAGAAAATAATAATTATTTGTTCACTTTCTCCATCTGAATGAAGACAAATCCTAATTTGTCTTATTTGGGCTGATGTGTAGATTACATACACAGTGAAATTTGGGTCATACAACTTCTGCTAATAGTTAGTACGTTAGATTTTATTACAAACATGAAAATATATATAAAATGCCTTTTACCGTGAGGCAAAACTGCAAGTAAAAAACATCAATTACAATATATTGTATATTTCTATATACTTTCAAATAGCACATATCCAAGTGAACATTTTCTAACTAATTGTAAACCAAATAGCAGAATAAATAAGGTCTCACAGCCTAATCATTAAAATTACTTTTTTCTTCATCACTCTGGTTTTTCCAAGTAACTGGTTAATTTAATTGATTTGGCTGTGAACAACATATATTTATAATAATCTCTGAAGTAACTTTAATAATATCAATATTCTTTATTTTACAACATTGCTAACTGATATCTTACAAAGCACTGAACTGTTATGTCCCGACACATTGACCATAGACATTAACCCTCTAGCTCAAGTCTTGTTGTCAATTTGGAGATTTAGTTGGCTCTGTAATTGTATATATATTTTATACTTTATAATGTATAACTAATTATCAATAAATCAGAATTTCTTAAATAATAGTTTAGACACAACATCATTACTAAATTAAATAAATGCAGATAATGTCATCCTACAAATTATGCTGACTTTGACACATTTTGTCTTACGATTCTACTTCTATAAAAGCTTATTAAAACTGTTTAATTAAAGCCTGAATTCTGAGTATTTCCACAAATACATGATGATAGGAAGGTCTTTTAGTTAGCGAGCCGATCCGATTCCTTCACTTCTTATAAGAACACAATCTAACACAATGTCTTGTGTTTGCATTTCAGAATAAAACGAGAGAAAAAGTACTGTCAGGGGTAAAACTTTTTGTTCTGTGTAATCTCATCTGATGTAGTGCTGCAGTGTTTCCTCTGTCTCTGCACGCTCATGTCCTCAGCAGGCAGGCTCATAAATTGGACAACTAAGCCTTTCATAAAGTTTAATAAAGCGCTGTTTCGTGGCTCAGGGGAGCTGGTATTAGTGACGAGAGCCGCTGCTGCCATTCCAGCAAATCACATCATCATAATGAGGCTGTACTATGGGAGTAAGACACCTCCCTTACCACCCACACATCCACCAACCTCCCCTCCACCCCCTTTGTTTTCTTTATCACTCCTCTGACACAATTTGATGTCTTCACTTCACAGCATTTTTTTCAGTGGGAATTTGGGGATAGCGTTGTTTAAACGTCGCGGCCAGCTTGGACAGGCTAGGGTTATTTCTCATTTAGTAAAGATCACAGACGCTGTAAATGCTCATGCGGCATGCCGTAAATGCCAAAAGCGTTGTGATTGGCAGCTTGACGGCAGCGGCAGCATTTGCATGGCATTTAGCTGGGCGGGCGATGACCACCCCTAACACCAAGGTGGGTAAATAAGATGATTTCTCTGTTCACAAAATGTACACACGCACAAACACACAAACGCTTGTGCACTGACGCATGCAATCTCACTCCTCAACAACCATCTTGGCCTGCCAAACCTGGAGCCACTCATAATTGTGTGGCATTTAGGAAGGAAAAGGAGGAAAGGGACATATCGTCATGTGGGTGAGTGGACCGCTGAAAAGTCTGAGCCTCCCAGTTTTACATTTTAGGCTGTTATTTGAGAATAATTAGGCACAGTTGCAATCTTCTTAATCGTAAAAAAAAGTGGAGTTCAAATGTAAATACACGCTTGGATGGAGCTTGTATTAATACAATACCTTTTTGTTGTAATTGTAGATAATCCTGAAAAACATTTTCAACTAAAGGTGCAGCAAACTAAAGCCTTGGTGTAATATAAGACACCATGAAAATAATCCACATGTATAGCTGCTGTAATCAACAGTAATAATGGATTAAATGTTACTGTGTAGTCAAAGGGGTCGCTCGTAGTGTTGAACCCACACATATTATTATCACCCTCTCAGCAGTTCACCTCAGCTCTATAGAGCATTTTAACATCACAACTGACTTGGTTTTTCAGACTGCAGCTTTACTGTTTTGTTTCTCTTTCACCGCTCTCATCTGCATAATTTCTACCAGCAGCAGTCAGCTCTAAAACCTGTTAATAAAAAATAATAATTTTTTGAATATCAGCGTGTGTTAGAATTTGTTCAGTGCCCTCTAATTTGCCAATTAACTAAACAATGTTACATTTTTGTTAAATCATTCTTGATAGTTGGGTTTGTCTGTACTCTGTACTGTAAAAGAAAAGTATGGTTTCAGTCCCCAGGACCACACAGAGAGCTGTTAAGCAACCTTTATCCAGACAGTAAAATCTGACAAAGATGCTGGAGAATACTGCAGTTACTGCATAGATAACTTCTTTTAACAACCTTAAACATAAAAATAAAGAAGCAGCCCCTACCTCTGGTTGAATCAGTCAAATCTATTTAACCTTCTTTGTATTATCAGGCTCTGATAACAACCTCTACGGTCCAATGATACAAGTGCTGTTTAGACAGTTGCTTTCCCTGGACAGAATGAGCAAAGCAGACAAACAGCTGGTTGCATAAGCACAAAGCTGGCTGGGGGCAGAGTGCACAGAGCCTCTGTTCAGCGGAGGCAAAAGCATGGAGGGAAAAGAGCTTCTCGGTCAAGAGACAGGTACCAAATTAAGTGCATGCTATGGTGCAAAGTGACCTCTATGAGAGAGATGAACCAACACTGCATACATACTGCCTATTCTTCTGGCTCATGAGAGAGTTTTAATGGAGATGTACTGGTAAAGCATGTAAACTTAAGGAAAATATCTTTTTGAAATGTGATGGGGGTTATGTGTAGTTTTGGCTTATGTATTCAGTGTCTGCCAAATGAGCAATTACTCTAGCATTTAAAGTTAAAACAAAATTCAAACAAACACAGCTTTCAAACTCAAGACAGGATAATTTCTGTTTTTGTAAAGATCTTTTGGAATTCATAAGATACACATACATCTTCTAAATTATAACATCTATTGTAGTCCTTTGTTGTTGCCTAATGACTTTACTTCTATTACTATTTATTTGTTAGCATTCCATCCATACACTGTATGGCTTAAAAATAGTGGACATAGCATCCTTGACATCACCGCTTGGTTTGTGGATTTTAAAGCATTGAGTTTGGCGATACAGGCATCTTGCAACTGGATGTGACGATTTTTGATGAGAGGGTAGAGCTGGGGAGGATGACACGGCCAAACCAGCGTTATTTATGGTTGCAATGGCGCTGCGCTGCGCTAAACACTAAAGGGGGAGAGTTGCTGTTTTTTCAACCCTTCAAAAGCGAGTCATCCAGCGGAGATTTACCAGCTGGTAAACGCAGACCTCCGCCGTTCATCTGCATGTACGGCACTACAGAAAATCGGCAAACTTTCCCTTCAGTTACCAGCTAACGCTAGAGCTAGCTAGCTTGTTTGGTTGGTAAAACGCTGAACAAGACATTTAGGCAACCAAAATGTTCCAATCAACTTTGATGAAGTGAAAACACACAGTGAGAGGGTTAAAGCAACACCAAAGATTATTTTGTACCTTAAAATAATGTTTCCAAAATTGTATTGGTTCATCAACTCATAACAGGGTGAACAGCACTTCTGCATTTGCTTTGCGGCCCTTTATCGGCTAAAACTGCACTATGCAAGTTTGCCACATCGGGTAGCGGATCTGTAGCTCGAAAGAGAACGGTAATGGACAATTCCGCTTCCAACGTATAGGGGGACTGAAGAGGAAAAGTGCTTTGGTGTTGCTTTTAGGTTTAAGATGAAAACATGATGGAAAACACCCAAAAACAAGTTCACGGCTATTTTAATGTAAACAGTGCCATCGATACGCATTGCTAAGCCTCTGTCCTGATTGACAGGTATCCGTGTAGCCACGCCCCTAAAGCATCCCCTGCTTTTTCGTCTATTTTAAAATATATGGGACTATGGGACTATTTTTTACAAAATGAACATCATGCTGTATTGTAGAAGACTTGAAAATTGAAAATGTTTATTGAGGCAATAAACCAAATCTTGCATGGACTATTTGACTACCTACTGAAGAGCATCTGGGCCAAAAAAATATTTTACTCAGTAACATTTACACATGCAGTACAACCAGGGTGTGATTTTCCAAGGGGGATGAGTGGGATTTCCCCCTTTCTGGGCTATATATCGCTGCCTCTGCTCAATTATTTTTATCCCTGGTGGGGACAAAATGTAACCCCCTCAAAGTGATCAATGCTACTTCACCAAAAGACCATTATATGCCTAAAATAGAAGTATTTTGAACTAAGTAAAATGCTGTAATGTAAACATTCTATAGTGCGATAGAACGTTAAAATCTGAGTGGCAGTTGCTGGTTGTATTTTGCCACTATAGAGCTCCGGGATGCCGGCTACCAGCGGCAGTTGTTTAGCTGCCAATAGGTGAGTGCGAGCCGGTAGTGGAGTTTAGCCAGAAAAAGTTAGCATCATGCACCGATTATAGTTAAGGTTAGGCACCAAAATGACTAGTTAAGTTTAGGAAAAAGATTGTAGTTTCGATTAAGACATTTCTGAGGAACGAACGAGCATTTCCTGGGTGAAAGTATTTAGTTTTCGCCGTGAAGTGAACTCCACTCTCCGGCTTGAAAGTGGTGTATTTTCCATTGAATATTGAAGTGCATATTGAAGTGTTTGGCATGCCTGGCCAAGTGGCACCATATTCATGGTATCGCAAGGGGGATTTAATTCTTGCATGTTTTTTGTTGTTGTGCATGATCAAAAAACATCCCCCCCTGTAAACAACTTATGTAAGTGTAGGCTACTAAATATGCTAGATCATTATAAGTAGTTTTATGGTATGATATGTTCTCCATACTTGTGATTGTATATTGGTGTTGGTAGTAGCATTGACAGCAGAAGCAGAACTTGTGGTTTCACTGGTCGCAATAATGGAGGTAAAACTAACTAAGACTTGTAATTCACTCCCATGCCTCTATTCTGAATATCTATAAATTTAAATCTTTTCATATACTCACACACCTCTTCCTATTCCCAGAGCGGTAGATCTGTTTGTGTCAGAAGTCACATTAACCTCTCCAAGTCATCTTATTTTCTAATATTGTATCTAGCTGCAGAGCAATCACAATTACACACTGTCCCTCAACTTTTATTCACCTGAAATGATTGTGAAATGACATTACCGGTGACAGCCAGGCAATAATAAAAGTACAAAAACTTCTTTGAAAAACAATAAATCAATAAGCTTCACCAACATATCCTGTTACATTTCCCACTCCTTGACACCTGAAGCTCATTAAACACAGCCTAACGTCAACTTAGAAGAAAGAGAGTACACAGAGGCTCGCCTTTTCACAGCCTATCACAATAAGAGCTACTGAGCAACCTTGATATATTGTATATACTAGAAATAAATGTGATTGTCCTTTAATCTGATTTTATTATACTGGGGACTCCCGCTGGCAAATCTACTGAGGGCTGATAGCCTGTAATCTTATTGCAGGGAGCGCTGTGTGTTTCATATCCCCTTCTTGATGGTGTTTTATCATGTCAGGACTATTATTGTTCCTATTGGTATATGTGTTTCTGCATTTATATGCGCTGGTGTATATAATCTAATAAAGTTGTTGCATATTCTTGAGCAACTGTCTCTATTTGCATATGCATACGTGCATGTTTACATGCACCCTGAAGTCCCTCCAGCTCGGATGTAGGTGCTAATTTTGCTCCTCACTGTGCCGGAGTGCTTTGAGGGTTTTGCTCTGTTTATGAACAAGGCATATTGACCAGATTTGTGGCCTTGGTGCTCTCTCTCTCTCTCTCCCTCTCTCTCTCTCTCTCTCTCTCTCTCTCTTTCTCCTTCTGTCTCTCTTTCTTTGTCTGCCTGCCGGGACATATTGTGAGCCTGCATGGCTGGAGAAAGGGGCGCACTCAGACTGAACTAAACGCCATACGCATCATTGAGCAGCATTACCAACCTTTCCCCACTCATCACTCTCACTGGATGCTGCAGGTGTGTGTGTGTGTGTGTGTGTGTGTGTGTGTGTGTGTGTGTGTGTGTGTGTGTGTGTGTACAGTATATGTGTGTGTGCATGTGTAGAGGGCTCCGCTAACTAGAAGGTCTAATACATCAAACTGTCTGTCCACAACCTCCTCCCTTCCTTCGTTCTTACCTATTACCCCATTACTCCTCCCCACTCGCCTTTTTGCTCCCTTTTTCTCTCTTTTTTCCTCCATCGCTCTTTCCATCTCTCTCGTTTATGTCCTGTAATTCTTCTTTTAAAGCTCAGGGGGTGGTGTTGGAGGCATTATGTGCCTCCTGATAAATCACTGTCTGGGAGCAGGTCAGAGTAACATGGTCATTTGCAAATCAATCAACTTACTGACGTGTGTGTGTGTGTGTGTGTGTGTGTGTGTGTGTGTGTGTGTGTGTTTGTGTGTGCGTGCGGATATTCTTGCAATGCATAGTATTGTCCAAGTGATTTTGTACGCTTTTATAGCTGTGTGTATTTGTGTGCGTGCATGAGTACATGTGTCTCAGGTATTGTATATTATGCGCATGTGTGTGCATGCGCTACAGAAAGTGAATGCAGTTTCTGGCCAGTACTGATCTCCCTGTCCTGCTGAATGGTGGCTGATTGAGACACATGGACTGCCTTTGTGCCCTGATCTGGTTGCCATTGATTACCTATCAGGGTTTTTGATTGCATCCTGGAAGTAATTCTTTTAAATAGGCCCTAATGGCTTCCAATCTGGGCTGATGACGACCTCAGAGAGTCCAATCGCAGATCCATTTAGGCCCTTTCAGACCCCTCTACGTACACTCTGAAACTCCCACTCATTGCTCACATCCCCCCTCCACCTCCACCACCACCACTAGTAGCGCTTTGCCTTGTGTTGTGTCAGCGCCACATCTCTCTGCTCTGGTACTCGCATGTAAAAACACAGTGACAATGACAATCAACCTCAAACTTAGATATACAGATCCTACACATCCTTTATAGCATGGACCAGGTCTTGGTAAAGATGAGAGAAGCTGATGATGGCAGGAGGGGAGCAAAGTAATTGAGAATGACAGACAGATAGAGTAAGGCTGAGGGAGGCACAAGTACAGCGTAATCCTGCTTTTAACTGAAAAAGATGAAGTAAGAGGGAAGGAAGTCCAGGTTTCAAACCTGCAAAAAGAGGAGGAAAATGAAGCTGAAGAGAAAGAGGAGGTATGACAGGTCTGTTAGGGTAACAGAGAGAGGGGAGGAGGGGAGCGGGGGAAGGGGAGGGGGGATATGTCAGGCTGTGTTATTATAGTCTGAGGGTTGGATGGAGGCATGAGAAGGAGGAAGAAGAGGAGGAGGATGAGGGGGGTTGCAGCAGACAGGAAGAGGGCTCGCCGTCTAATCCTCCAATTTTCTTACATTACTGCTTTCCCTCCTTCTCTCCACCTCCATCCATCTCTCCACCACCGCCTTCCTCCACTCCCTCCCTGCTGGCAGACCTGTCGACAAATGAAACTGATAGCGCCAGCTTCACAGAGATTGACTTGAAGGAGTAAAACACACAGAAATGACAGAGTGAGACAGAGACCTCCTGCATCTCTAACAACATAAATGTACCTAGAAAACCCCAGTGGCTCAGTCTATTGTTCTGTGTTGAACAAAAAAAAAACCTGTGTAAGTTCCTACATGTGCTATATGCTTTCTGCAAACTTTCCTCCACCTCAGTCAAATAGCAAATCACAACTATACGAGCAGGGAAATGTAAATACACATACTGATTTGACTGACGCGCAGAGAAAATGCAGCTGTCTTGTTGTGAAAGCAGCCCTGAGTGTGATCAATAGCTTCCTGCTGATGAGGAGAAAAACCTGATGACAGAATATTAAATTAAAGAGATTGTTTTACGCTGGGAATGTATTAATGGCTCACTTAGCAAAATTATGAAGCAATGATGACAAACAAGGTTCCTTTGCCAGGCAATGCTGTTTATTAATATGCTGAACCTTGTTAATTTTTTGATATATTTTATTATTTTCCCCCAGGATTGGTTCATTTTATTTAATTCAGAGTCATTCTGTACCTGGTTGGCCTGGCACTGATTTGAAGTGGAAATGAAGCTGGGCTTTTCGGGGAATTAAACTCACAAATTCAGAATAATGTTTCTACAATTTACACTCCATTTCCTTAGATTAGTAACACTTTCATGCACTATTGCAAGGCATCGCCCTTGAATGTTTTGTCTCTCTTTCATTTTTCTGCTGGTAACAAATAAGCCCCAATTTGGCTTTATATTGACCTTTTCCAGTTTTGTTTCTAAATACTAGCAAACAAGACAACTTGATTTTTTTTCAAACGTCTCCTCCAAAATAAACGTGAACACATTATTCTCATCCTCCCCTCTCCACAATTTAGTGATTTCCATTTCCCCGCCCTCTTGATTGATTTGCATTCCTATCACTTCTTATTGGGCAAGGCAGAACCCTGACTGAGTGGGACTAATTTGCCATGCTAATGAGATGGCTCCGACAAACAGAGCCAGCTGGAGACCAGAGTAAACGATCCTGTCATCAGTCAAGAACACAAACATGGCTAACAGCTAATTAGCTCGCGGCAGTTTGTAGAGGTGACATTCTATCTGATCTGTGCCGCGGTGGAAGAGAGGAAGAAAGAAAAAGAGAGAGGGAGGAAAGGGGAGGAGGGAGGTTTAGCTTGTTAAGGATTTTTGTTTTGTTTTCCCAAACACACTCTTGTGGCATGCAATGTAAAGCGTGCACACGCGTGCGCACACACACATACACACACACAGGCATCTATAACTTCCCTTTTTCATTGCTTTGTGCTATGCAATGAGGATAAGAGCGAGTATGTGCCATCAGAATGAGGGTAGAAAATATGCTAAGCAGACAATCACAGGCGTACCCCCTGGTGCTAAACAGCCAATCATGGCTGTCCCAGTGTGTGTCACCAGCCAGCAGGAGGCAGAATTAGTCCTGGTTAGCAGCCAGAGCCCTGCCGAGTAGCTGATTAGTCTTTTAGACTGAAGAGGAGACAGAATGTTAAAAGTCAAACTGCATATCCGAGACTCTTATGCACAGCAGACAAAGGAAAGGACTTATTAAATTGAAAAGAAAAGTTAGCAGCCTTGTTGTCGCCTTGTGAATGTGATAGGAAACTAAACAATAATTTAATTTACCAGCATTACACACGTTTGTTTTTAGCATGCATCTGAGGAATTTATTTGCTACAATGGAACAATGGGTTGAGGTGGACTAATTCCTTTTAGTACAGATATAAGAAGAGTAAATGTTCAAATTTTCAATATTTTGTATTTTTAAGTCTCCCATATTTAGCATTTATAAGCAGTACATAAACTTTTATTAGATGGTTCATGACACATGATAATTTAGTTGCAAGCAGATATATGTGTTTATTTATGTATTCCTATTCTATAACTCCTTCTGTGAGCACCCATAAGTGGAGACTTGTATATAAACACATAATATAAAAATTGTCTTCTTAAAAGACGTTATAATAGTTATATGAAATGACTTTATAGCTGCTCATAACTACATTATAGTGCATTGCAAAGCATGTATTACATGTTTACATATAGCTTATGGATACTTTTTTCTACAATGTCTGTGATTAGCTCGCTGCATTATTTAGGCCTTCAGGAATCTTTTTTTTCCAGCCGTTCTCAATGTCACCATTTTGCTGTTAATTAATTGTGCTTCTTCTGGGTCTGTCTACCTTTTTCTGCCTTCAGCGTCTTGGTCTGTTTGTCATCTAGCTGCTGCATGCTATTTGGGTTTGTATCAGCACAAACACTTTCATCCATCCATTTGTAATGTAATAAAGAAATGGCAGCAATCTGTATGTTCCTTTTGGGGGACTGGATGACTTTGATCACCAGATGCTGATGTTCCCCCAGAGTCGTTACTATGATTGAGCCAATCCTTAACTGTCTCCAATAAAGGCACACACATCCTCTCACACACACACGCATGCACGCACGCACGCACACACACACACACACACACACGCACGCACACACATCGTCTCCCCTCGCTCACTCAGTGCGGAGGCAGGATTAACCTGCTGGTAGTGGAGTAAATCCAGCGATGCCTCCGCCTCTCCGTCTCTGTGTCTGATGAGGCCTGGTTATCCCCTCACACAAGCTCCCTGTTCAAAGGGGCGGCCGCTGGGGATTAATGACGTGTTAAAGAGGCGAGCATGAGGGATTCAGATGCAACTTGCTGTAAGGACAGGAGATTTAAGAACACGAACCGGTAGTTAGTGCTCACTGAAGTTTGATTAGTTAGACATTTAACTCCCAACACACAGACACACAGACACACACACACACACACACACACACACACACACACACACACACACACACACACACACACACACACACACACACACTGTGACAGACAGGTGTTATATTATTATTCTATAGTGTATACCCAGAGGATGGTTCGGGTTTGAAAGGAAAATACTGTTATAAAATACTGCTATAGGACAACAGCAGAAGCCTGCAGGATAATTGTCACAGATAATTTTTCATCTTTTTTATTCATTTTGAAATGATTTCTATCCTTTAAATGTGTGTCTGATGTTTCTTCTATATGTAAAGCCCTTTGAATTGGCATCAACAATAAGATATATACATGTAAATAAACTTGTCTTGTCTTACCCTGATGTGTGTGTTTGTGAATTATATTCCTTGGCTATTTAAAGTGCTTCAAAGTTTAACTGGCATGTTAGGATGTGAGTGACATTAAATCCTGAGCTACAGAGATGTATCACATCTCAGGTGATAGAATAAGTGCAAAGAGTAGTATGTGTGTGAAGGGTTCATTTAAACTGCAGTGTGCATACATATAAGACAATTGGCACTGCTGTTAGATACCACTGCATTGTTATGTAGCATAATATACATGTTTTCATAATCAGGTAGTATTGGTGATTTATGTTTCAGTTGTAATTCAAGCCAAGGATGAACTTGTGTGGCCCTAAATCCATCTCTAGAAAAGTGAGCCTTGCTTTAACACTGTGGTCTGTGGTCATCAGTCAAACCAGTCGAAAGGCTGGTCATAGAGGAGCGTGATAATTGTTTCAACTTGATTAGTGTCGTAAGAATAGGAACAACAAGAAAATGGGAAAAACTAGCTATGAAAAATAGAGAAGGTGCAATGCAGCCAAATAGTTAATAAATGATTAATTTCTTTGTTTTAATCCTTTTTCCTCAAATGAACGATCTAATAGACCCATTCCACCATCTGACTTTCCCTAATGATTATGAAAAAAGTCAAGAGCCATAATGTTAAAGCTACTGTGGATATGAACATGTCTGACGTTGGCACCCTCTAATGGTAATAAAAAAGACAATATGGCAGACTCCTATGAATTAGAACCAACGCTCAGTGCCAATGCAGGAGCGAGTTTACGTGTCTAAAATAAGGGTGTGTAGGTTGGGATGGAGGATGGGTGTGTACCTCATCCAACTTTCATGCGGCAGACAGGAGTTCAGTACAGGAGCTTTGTGCTACAGTTATTGATCTTTCCCTAGTCTGGATTGACGACGGTTCATTTACCGGATAGTTCCTGTCCGTCGGATGTCCCTCACCTTCCGCTTTCTTTGTGTTTACTTTCAAAATTCTGGTCTCTTCGAGAAACAGCAACTAGAACCTTTGAGCTAGGAAGCTAACTTTACACGCTGAAAATGGCAAGTTTTGAAGTAAATTTGGATCGTGCAACAAGGCAGGCCTGCTTGGTTCTTTCGTGGAATGATTGTAAAGATATAAAAGGATATGTTTACAGTATTTACTGTCTAACTGGAAAGTTTTGGGACCTATTGGCGGGGATTAGCTATGGACAAAATACACATGGCAATACACTGGTAAGAGCAAATCACATTTAACTGTGTATTCAGCTAACTTAAAATAGCTCACGTCATGGATTGTGTGAACAGTTAACTTCATTTAACATTGTATGTGGCATTTTCTTTGGCGGGGTGCAAATGTTCCACCAAAACAAGTTCCTTCCCGAGACTCCACAGACTTCAAAGGGTCTTGGGCACCTCGAAGTAGCTAACAACTAAGTCTGTGGCTGCACATGTTTAGCCCACCTCTCTAATAAGCGCTGTCACCCATACAACCAAACTACATTCTCAATTACATCTTGAGGAAAATGTATTTTGTCCCAGATTATGTTTGTCTTCGACGTATCAGAAACATGTTTCTAATCGAATGAAAAAGATCTTCTGGTGAGTTAGAATGAAGTGAGCTTACCTGACCCCTGTAGAAGGAAGGAGAGTGCGTGGCATATGAAACAATATCTCTGGTTATGCTGTATCAATTTGTCATTAATCAGTGGAGTACTCTTCTAAGTCTGACACAGGTTAAATACCACGACCAGTGGGCTGTATGTGAGAGAGTACATGGATGTCAAAGTTACTAATAGTGAGGGAGTATAATATTACATAATATATAAGCATATGTGTGTGTGTGTGTGTGTGTGTGTGTGTGTGTGTGAGAGAGAGAGAGAGAGTGAAAGGAGGGAGGACTTGAGAGAGAGAGGTGCAGGGAGATTAAGAGACATATGTACAGGTGCTGATAGCTAGTCGGGATCAAGCTCTGAGCAAGATGTTAAGGCCGGGGTTTCTCGCCACCCACTACCCACCTCCTCCCACTTAATCCCCCCTTCCTCGATAAGCCACTTGGCCCCAACCCCCCACACACACACACACACACACACACACACACACACACACACACACACACACACACACACACACACACACACACACACACAAACACATCCAGCTTGCTACCCATCTACCCTCAAAATCCGCTCCTGTGCAATCTCCTGCGCATCAGCTGCCAAATGAAGTTCCTCTTTAGAAAAAAAAAACACTTGGCTGTCGAATCGCCTGAGGCATCGTGGCTGGCGGCAAAGGCAGCCCTTGTGTTGAAGCCAATAATCCGGCGTCAGGGCTTCAGGTGCGTAGAGGGATGTGATTGACAAGGCTCGATATGAGGCCCTCGCCTCACTTGACATTTGGGTTTCATAAGGTCTGGAACAAAAGGCAGGGGCAAAATAATCAGAGAGGGGCGCAGGCAAATAAATCTGTTTATTCCTCCTCACCTGCCCCCCCCTCCATCACCTCTCCACCTCCCCTGCTCGCCCACATCACAGCTCAACCCTTGGAGTGAAAAGAGGGAGGGCATGATATTACCTTTTCTGAGCCTTAGTGGATTCACATAGACGGCAGCAGGTCACTTTAGGCGCTGTGCTTACCTGAGATATTAGTTTGTATGTGTGGTAGATAGAGATGTGTATTTGAATGGCTGAAGCGGTGTGTATGTGTGCACAATCCAGTGTATGTATGAGAGAGAGGCAGAGACAACAGGAAAGACAGAGAGACAGAGGCAGGCAGACTGAACAGAGGAGAGAGGATTGATGTGGTGTCATATTGTGGATAACCATTTGTACGCCTGTGTGATGGTGTGTGTGTGTGTGTGTGTGTGTGTGTGTGTGTGTGTGCGTGTGTGGCAAGAAAAAAAAGATGAAACAATGATAGAAGTCCTCCTTTACTGTGTTAAATAAAGCAGCACAGCAGCTTTGAG
Source organism: Perca flavescens (assembly GCF_004354835.1). NCBI lineage: Eukaryota > Metazoa > Chordata > Actinopteri > Perciformes > Percidae > Perca > Perca flavescens. The sequence goes on from NC_041335.1 coordinate 25,877,764, forward strand.
ACACAATTAGGCACACAAATGATAACAGATCTGATTCTAAGAGGCGGTAACACATTCAGAGAAAGAGAGAAGAAATATAAAGCGTAATGCAGCAGAAGATGATTAGGATTTTCAACACAGTCATTTATTGCAGCTAAATGACTGAACGCAGTGTGAGCTGCTGACCCAGCAACAGCATGTGTCATACCCACACTAAACATCAACTCGCAGCTGCAAATGTAGGCTGACATACTGAATGATGAGTGTGCATCTGTGAGACAGAGAAAGAGAGGTGAGTCCTAGTTATAATAGACTGTATTTCAATTTGCTCGGCAATAACTGCCTTACTTGGATTGTAGACAAATGTGTAAATGTCATGTAAGCTGATTCAGATTGTTTTTCCTTTAAGTAATTTTACATGAATTTTACTTTTACTTATTTCCATTTTCTGCAACTTTACACTTCTACTGCAGTTCAGAGGCAAATATTGTGCTTATGACTTCACTACATTTATTTGATAATTTTAGGTACTGGTTAGTGGTTACTTTGCTGATTCTGATTAATAATACAAAATATACAACCAACAAATACATTCTGATATATCATTATAGGTTAAGATAAGACATTATTGATCTGTAAATGGAAATTCGCGAGCTACCCAGCAGTATACAAAGTAAATAAATTAACCCAACTTTCACCAGCTGCAAAATTAAAATGATAAACACATTAATGCATCAATAATACAATCATATCCAGTCCAATTATATAATATAATAAATAATATATAATAAATATATTTTTATGAAATGGGCCATTCTGTATAATGAGTACTTCTGGTACTTTAAGTAGCCTACGATGCTAAAGCTTTCATGTTTTTACTTCAGTAACATTTTTAACGCAGGGATTTTATTTGTAACATAGTATTTCTACACTATAATATTGCTACTTTTACTTAAGCAATAGATGTGAGCACTTCTTCCACCACTGTCAAACATAATAAAGGGGGTTAAGAAAGCCTAATATAACCTTTGTAGCAGTGATAATATTTCAAATTGAAATTCATTAAGTGTTTACAATATTTGGTCTACAACTATGATGCCTCCAATACAAGCAACCAGAGGTACATAAGGGATCTAATTTAATTGCAGGGTTGTGAGTGCAATATGTGTACATAATAGCAGACTGTGTTAATAGGTGATTCAATTTAAACAACAGGAAAAACACGAGACACCTAGAGGCCACATGTTCGCTTCTGTCTGGAAGTCTCTGTAAAAAAAAAACTCATAAGTCAACAGATAGTTTCCAGATTAATCCCTGTGACATCTTTTAGTACCAGACTGAGCCCCCACGTGGGGAGTCTGCATAAATTGCATCCTGTTGGAGGTGATTGGACAAAATATATATGTATATCGATGATTGGCAGAAGGATGGAACGCAGTATGTACTCTCATCTCTCGCTATTGGCTGTCTTTAATGGCCGCTCCTCCTTCTGACCACACACCATTGGCTTTGGGGGGCTTCGCGGAGGAGCCGGGAAGTTGTAGTTCTTTACAGCAGACGCACATCTGTAGTGCTCATTATCGACTAATATGAATTAAACTACACGTCCCGACGCCACGCTACGGGCTCTTATACTTTTTGTGAATATGTAATTGCGCTCGTACGACTGGTTGCTTCTAAATTTGGCTTCGCAGTGGCAGGCTGCTACAGTCGGTGAGGTGATCGCTCCGCCGGTGCTGTGTGGGGATGTGAGCATTCACGGAGGCTGTAGGAAAATAACTGATAAATGCGTGACGACGGGACGCCGTGGAGAAGCTCAGTCGCGGACAAGCAAGGTCATGATGTGTCAAAAGTCGATGCTTTGTAGAGAAAATCTGAGAAAATAGAGGATTTGTTGTTAGTTTAGAGGGAGAATATCAAGCGCGCTGGAGATTTTGGGAAAGACTGAGACAACTCTTGCTTCGATTATCACACTGAATGGACTTTTGAAACACTGTCTAAAACAATGACGTCCAGCCAAAGGTCCAAGGATGTTTCCACTCTTCACGGAACCTGCACATAGGCTGCAAACCGGCCACTGACTGACCTTTTACGCACGGGAAAAAGATCCGTGCTCACACAATTTGTTTTCTTCTTTATGTGGATGAACTTTGCAATACATTTTAAATGATTCGCGATCTGAGCAAGATGTACCCCCCGGCACGGCATCCGGTAAGTAGCTGAGGCACTATATGTCAAAGTATGTTCAGATTAACAGCCGCGCGCCTGATGCGTAATCCGTTTAGATCAAGTTCCCGTGCCACTGCGCGCTCGCACGGACAATTGCGGTCATTGTCAAACTGCTGCAGCTGCGTGCGTCTGTGAGTGTGCGTGGGTTAACGTGTAAAGAGACTGAGTGAAACCAAAGGCCATCCGTATCACAGAGGCCTTTTGTCATCTACAGCCTTGCCCCTGTGTGTGTGTGTGTGTGTGTGTGTGTGTGTGTGTGTGTGTGTGTGTGTGTGTCGTGACACTGAACTTTGGTGGCTCAGTTCTTCCTCTCTCTCTCCCCCCCCTCGCCCCCACCCACACACACACACACACACGCCGTTTGGTTTGAGGTCCCCCACCAGCCGGGACAGCCGTTAAAGTTCACTGTCACCGAGTCCTGCGACCGGATCAAGGAGGAGTTCCACTTCCTACAAGCCCAGTACCACAGGTGAGAGTGTGGATGGAGCATGACATTAACATGGAAACATCTGCTCAATAAACATTCCATGCATTGGGCTGAAAAGAAATTGTAAATCTGATCTATGTGTTATTCTAGGTCCAAATTAGAGCTGTAACGATTAGCCAATACATTATGGGCATTTTCAAATGATTCATTGAGAAAATCGGTAGATTTGTCGATAATTAATAATCATTAGCTTAGAAAAAGGGTAATTTCTGTGATGTTGACTTCCCTTGCACCATGAATCACACACTATGTGACCAAAAGGTTTGGGAATGATGGAATGAAATGAAATACAAGACAGAATTTTGTTTAGGATTTGATTGAGAAATAAAACATTCTAAGTTTGAGGTAAATATCCATGTGGAGTTCCCATGAAATGATTCTCCTCAAAGCCCTCAGTAGAGCCAACATCCTGGGACAATTTGCTAGGTCCATCTATCACTGGTGACTAACCCCAGGTAGACCACATCAACCTTGGTATGCACGTCTCTCTCTGCAAATGCAAGTGGTGTGAAATACTTTTTTACCCAACATGATGAAGTGTGAAATACATTGCTTGGGGGCAGAACCATAAGCACGATACCAATGCATAATAATCGCCCACCTCTGGCCTCCTCCTAAGTATTGCCCAATCACCTGATGAGATGGTGCAGCGTTCCAGTTTGCTGGCCAATCCTGGAACTGAATGAGCTGAACCAAGGATAGTGTCTGCTGCATGCCTAATACTGTGATCAAACTGCTGCATACACGTGAAATCCAAACTGAGGGGAGACACTGGTGTGGTAAAATAAAAGGAAGTACGGCTTGGTCAGATATACACATTGAATACATCATTATTTTCTTTGGAGATATTTGCTTTTATGGATGTCGGCCTTTACTTGGAAGAAAGTAAAATGTCTTCTTTCTTTGATCTTAGACATTTGTCAAAGTAATTATCCAATCTCTAATCACATTTAATATAATTTTAAATAGCTGGAAAAGCTTATTGAAATTCGTATTGTGTAAAAAAAAAAGAAAAGAAAAAAAGTCTCCAACTTAGATTGTTAGCTGGGTAAATTCTCCAACCTTCTGGGTTGATGAAACCAACTAAATACGGTCAAAAATGCATCACCATCAAGCTGAAATAAAGGTTTATGTTAACGTATTGTAGATCCAAAAGTTTTAATGTCCTAGTGCCAAAATGATTCAGCTGATTTTATAATTTATGTTTCAGTCACATGCACAAATGTCTCTATTTGGCACATCGGCGTCCTAACTTTACCTTGCAACATTGTATACCTGCCAATTTTCTCATAAATGACATTTACAAAAGCTTGCTGTAGTGACATGTGGAGGCTTTCCAGTAACAGACAACATTTGAAAGAGTTAAGCTTTTGTGTAACAGTTGTAAAATGGATCCTAATTATCTGGTTGCTTTTTTGTTGATGGTGCAGTTTGGGCATCCACTCACACTGTAAAGAATATATGATAAGGTTTGTGTGGTCGTTTATTGATCCATTAATTACTGCACTGCTGAGTAAGTGTCTGTGTCTGCAGGGGAAACTGGGGTTATCCAAGCAACTCTTTTTTTTTTTCTTACTTTCTTAGTTGCACTTAAATTTAGAAATGCAAATTTAAAGTAACAGGATGTAGTCACAGGCTCAGTATTATGCATTTAACATCTCCAATTTTCATATTTTGTGAATTTGTTTCATGTGAGAAAACATGTAAGGTATCTTGTAGAGTATAATAATTTAAAGTCATAAGATTCCAGGTGTTTGCTTTTTTTTACTTTCTAACGTACGTGTGTGTGTGTGTGTGTGTGTGTGTGTGTGTTGCTATGTGTTTAATCATGTAATTCACTAACATAACATTTTCCTTCTGCTTCACAGTCTGAAATTGGAGTGTGAGAAACTGGCCAGTGACAAAACTGAGATGCAGAGACACTATGTTATGGTGAGTCTCATTGACTGTGTGTGTGTGTGTGTGTGTGTGTGTGTGCATGAATCAGTATTTCTGGTGTGTACAAAAAGGGGAAGAGAGAAGACATGTTTGTTTGACCTTACTTTGATCTTTGTTTTTTTTTTAGTACTACGAAATGTCATACGGACTCAACATCGAGATGCACAAGCAGGTAGGAAATGTTTTCCTTGAATGTAAAAAAAAGTAAAAACTAATTCAAACCACACTGTAGTAGGTGACCTGGTAGGTATTATAAGAGGTAGGTATTATAAGAGGAATGCATATGATACATGAATAAGATGAAAACTTGAGGTTTTCTTACACCAGTTTTAAATTTTGAAATCTTGACTGAAATATCTCAGGTTTCAAAATGTCCCATTATGTTTTCCGAGGCCCCATGTTTTATACGAACTGGCAAGAATACACAAGTTTTAATTGTTTTTATCTCCTTATAATGACGCTTTCACCTTTCTTTTGTCAACAAATTCCCTGCCAATGATATTCTTGTGTTAGTCCAGTTTGGGCCTGTCATGTATCACATTCAAGCTCCAGTGCTAAGAATCAGTAGCCTGGTTAACACCAGACCCTGGGTCTGGGAAAGGTTCATTGACAGTTCATTTCATTTCCCAACCCTAATGCCTCATGCCTCTGGGCTCATTGGATAGTCCTTCAACCAATCAGAGCAACGATACGGGTGACGCTTTTCACATCCAACAAAAAAAATGTGATTCTGGTTTTTGGTGTCGTCCCTCCACGCCCTACTTTCTCCTTGCAGGTGTTGCATATTGCTAACTTGTTATCTTCTGCACACACGCTGAAGAATTTCCAAACAGCTGATATGTTGCAGGTTAATTCACGAGGTTCCCTACATGTGCAAGAATAGCGCGGACACGCGCTTCACACCGCGAGCGGGTACACGCCACACACAGCGGAGAAGTTGAGAGAAAGGAAAAGGAGACTGTGTATCTGTCCGTGTGTACGTGCGAATACACAAGTGCGTCCTTGAGAACTGTAACTCGTATAACTTATGTTGTCAGTTAATTATAGCATTGACCGGTATAAAATCGGCATATGTCAGACTGACCTGCCGGTCCCTGGTCATGGTGAAGCACGGCTTCGGTAGCCGTCATGTTGAATGTAAACAAAAAGCTGCTCGCCGTCGCTGCGCTATCCTCGTCGCGTAAAGCCCGCCTCAACGGTTGTGATTGGTGTTAAGCCCGCCTCAACAGTTGTGATTGGTGTTAAGCCCGCCTCAGCGGTTGTGATTGGTGCCTCAATTTTGAGGACATTGGAAATGGGTTTGAATGGGCTCTTCGCCAGACTGACCTGCAGAGCAAATCTCAAATTTGCCGGAAGTTCGTCAGGGTTTACCCAGGCTAAAGAATCAGATGTCCCTAAAAATAATTACCTACTGATATTTTTTTCAAATATCAGTAGGTAATTATTTTTAGGGACATTTAAGGTCATTTAACACTTATCACTTCTTAAAAAGGTATTTCCAGAAGAAGAAAAAACTCTTCTAAACATCTAGATGAACAAAAATATTCCCTTTTCTGCATGTTAATAAGATTCATCAAGCAACAAACTACTCTTTCCTAGTCCAAACAAAGATGGTATCTCCAGGAAATGACAAATCTCTGTGCAATAATTTGTGAATAATAAAATAATAATACCCCCCCATTATTATCACTATTGGTATATATTGATGTTTCTTTCCAATATTTTTTACTTTCATACAAAATAATGCATTGTTTTTTTTGCTTGTTTTACAAAAAGAGCCATTTCTGGCTGCCTATATCAGGAATAAAAGTCACAAATTGAGAAACGGGGTAAAAAGTGCATACAGAATCTGTTTTTCACCCAGATAGAAGAGTCTTTGAAGATTCTGGAAATACCTTCAGCACAGCGGTCAGTTTTCTCAGAAAAGCTTCTGGGTTTTTTCAGAGATCGCCGGGTAATAATATTTAGAAAAATTAGATCCTTAGCTGTGACTTGAATGTAATGGAAAAACATGAGAGATACAAACTGGAGCTCTCAAAAATCAGAAAATCATCCCAGAATATACATTAAAGGTGTTACATTTTATAATGGAAAAGTGATTTACAGGGTAAAAACAACGGTTTGGTTGCCTTGTGAGGTTGAATAGTAATCATGTGAACAATGATTTCATCAGTTTAATTGAACGAGAAAATGGGCTGAAAAATGACTTGAGTGAATGAGGATTTGGCCTTTAACGAGCCTTTACATTACTGCTGCCTTTTTTTAAACGCGGAAGGTCATTAGCATAAATGTCTGTGTTAACCACACATCAGCTGCCAGGCTAAATGGGCCACAGCTAACCAGCTACACAATCATTTCCAGAGAAATGTGTGTGTGTGTGTGTGTGTGTGTGTGTGTGTGTGTCTTTGTGAGTATGAGAGAAAGTGATGTATGCTTGTCCTTTGTTTGCTGTGTGTATGGTTTTCTGTTTGTGTCTATCTGTACTGCATTTACTTTGCTTTATGTGTGTGTGTATGTGTTATGTGTATGTATACTGTACATGTTTACTTAGTATGTGTGTGTGTTTGTGTGCATTTGTCTATGCACACTGTTATGGTTTATTTAGTTGTGTGTGTACTATTTGTGTATCCATGTGTGTGGTGCGTGTGCTCATATATTGTAGACCTTTACTTGGGTGTGTGTGTGTGTGTGTGTTGGTCTTTGTTTCTGTTGTAGTGTTTATGTGTGTTCGGAGATTTTTACTGGCACACTAATCAGGAGGTATGGGTTGTCCACTATAAATCCTGCTGTCTGCTGTGTGTGTGTGTGTGTGTGTGTGTGTGTATCTGTGTGTGTGTGTGTGTGTGTGTGTGTGTGTGTGTGTGTGAGAGAGAGAATGTTGCACACCCATGCAGCTTTTTACTGGCGCACTAATCAGGTGGTATGGGGAGAATAAATAAAAAGAGGCAAAATGTGGCACGTGCCTCTGTGTGGTGCCCAATGATTTCTTTGGAGAGTGCATCCCTAATTTCTGCCAGCTGTGTGTGTGTGTGTGTGTGTGTGTGAGAGTTTTGGAAGCAAATTATTTTGATGTGCAGGCTGTGTTTGTGTGTACAACGTCGTGCATGAGATTTGATGTGTTCTATCCACGGCATTCAATATGACGATACAAAGTGTGTGGCTCATTGAGTGGATGCCGAGATTAAAGAGGGGGGGTTCGCCCCATTAAGGCAGTCAGTCTCCTCTACCAAGCGAATTTCTAACATTGCTTGTTTAGCATTTTCTGAGGGTAATAGGCCCATTGATTTTTGGCTCTGCTCTGTTTTATTTACACGGAAGGGCTCTGGTGCCCTTGTTAAAGAGAAATTGACTCATGGATGGAGGAGAGGACGGGCGGGAAGGCGGAGAGGAAGGTGCGAGGGGTGTAGAGCATGGGACTGAGCTGCGAGAGGACAGCTAATCAATTGCAAATTAGTGAGGCTGAAAGAGAAATGAAGCAAGCGAAGGATGGGGAGAAAAAGGAAAGGAGGAGGGAGGAGAAAGTGGTGAAAGAAGGAAGTAATAAGACGTTTTGATACTGAAGACTGGCAGTGTTTTCAACGAGGTCTGACAACTCATTTTACAGCAGCGGATAGAGAGCCATTTGTTTCATTTCGAGGATTTTGGTCACGTAATGTCTTACTTCTAGAAAATGCATTTAGGTTAAAAGCACATTGGAACCTTTGAATTACGCGATTTGAAATGACGATTTGAATTATTTCGTCATATTTTCTGATGGTTTACGAACGTAAAACTTTTATGTATATATATTTTGCAATGCAACCTTAGTCTGAACAGTCAAATCGGAATTCATGCAACTTTTACGTCACTCAAGATTGACATTCATCTCAATTCTGTGCTGGCGGGAGTCACTCACGCAACAATCCCACCCCTCCTGGCTCCAACTTCGCATCCATACACCTCTGTACAGAAGCAGCAGCCATTGCTTCACTAAAAGCCACAATTAAAAATGTTGCTTTCTTACTCCTCATCCACGCCTCATCATCATCTGCTCAAGGATATGCTTGCTTCCACTGCACAACTAATAAATTAAAATTGTCAACTGCAAATCAAGGTATCAACACTACTGACCCTGTCAGGAGGAAGAGAGGGTTTACAGTATTTTAAACTTTAATAAGGTGCAAAAATACAGCATCATTTAAATTATGAACACATTTTGCAGCTTGAGCTGTTTGTGTATAGTGCCCTTTGTTGTTGTTTTGTCTCTGTCCATCTCTAATGGTGTCTTACACATACACACACACACACACACACACACACACACACACACACACACACACACACACACACACACACACACACACACACAAGGGAATACAGTCTGTATATGGTGGGTTCCATTAGGTGTATTAGCTGGTGGTGAAAAGTGGTGCTGATGTGGTGCTTACAAAGCTCCACAGGGGAGATGGACATTTGATCTTCTATCTGACCCAATCTGACTCTAGAGCTCCTGACTGATCTAATTTCTTTGTTAGGAGTTAAAGTCAGAGTATTTGAGCTGTTTTTTTAATTATTCTGGGCAACATCTTTGGTGATAAGTGTTTTTTGCTGGGCCATCCTGTTATCACAAAGAGAGCACTGTAATCCAATAAGATAAAAGATAGCAAGTAGGTGCTCTCAGGTAAATAATGAAAGCATATTCAGTGGCAAGTTCCGCAGGAGCCCTTATTCTGTTTATAAAAGTCAGTGGCTCAGGCAGATCACACCATTCAGTGCATGTTGTTGATATGATCACAAGGGGCAACCCATAAAACAAGTTCAGTCAGACAACTCATGTTTGAAATGTTTAATATAACAGCAGAACATTGTGTTTGGCGGCCAGACTCCGACCTCATCACTCTCCGCAGTATGGGTTTATATGAGATATTGGGGAGTGATGTTAAAGTAGCTTCCCCCCTGGCCGGAGCCTGCAGGTGGATGCTGGGGTGGTGGTGGGGCTAACAGCGGGCAGTGATACAAGTGCAGGGTAGCACCAGCATTGACAAGGCAGAGATGGGGGAATTGTGCAGCTTAAATAGACTGCCAAATTGAGGGGGTGTGTTTGGTAAATGATACGGGGAGTGAGGCATGTCACGTGTGTGTACACAGCGGAGCTCGAGTTGGCTGCCTGAACTAGCTCGCAGGCGTCACCCCATAAGTTTGATGTTGTACAGCTACTGCTCACTGATTTTTCTCTTTATTAACTGGAGCAACATTTTCTCCAGCAAATCACACAGAGGGTCAAAGATATATTCAGTGCACATGATCTCGCCTCTGAGGTTACTGGGATTTATGTGACCACAGAGTCCTCTGATCTAGCAATAAGCTCCATGGATCCACCTGAGTTTGAGTCATCACCTTAGAGGACTCTCAAGGCAAGTCTTTTTTAGTTATTTATTCACTCGTGATGGTGACAGGTCCAGGTCGAAGCCAAGGCCCGCTTGCTGCAGGAAAAAAGTTTACACAAACCACAGCACACTTTTTTTGAGAAAAAAGTAGCCCTGCTTTTTCGTTTTGGTCTCTGTAGTGTGAACAGACATGTGAGCCAAACAGGCTGACATCCCCTGCACTCTGGCCGACAGTCACAATTGTCTGCTATTGATGTAAAATGTCACCTGAAATTGGTTGTGTTGCCTCGTGGTAAGGCATCTCCATTTCCTTTTCTGCTCCAGTGCTTTTGTTTCCCTTTCTGTGCTATGTACATCTCAGGGTCAACTCTTCAAAATGAATCGATTGGAGGTTGTAGTTGTATTTGTTAGTGGAGATCTGCATCTTACAGCTTAAGCGTCCTTATTTTTACACTTTTGTACAGGGTTGAAACTAATGATTATTATCAATTAATCTGTTTAATATTTTCTTTGATTTCTCCATGAATCGCTTGGTCCACAAAAAAGTACAAAACCCCCAAAGATAATTAGTTTAATATCCTAGAGGACTAAGAAAACCAGCAAATATCCACATGTGAGAAGCTGGAGCTTGTGAACTTTATCTTTTTTACTTAAAATATGACTTAACTAAATTTCTGTTGAACGTCTAATTGTTTCAGCTCTAAATTCTATATGTTTTACATTTGAAACCATTAAGAAAACCATGCAGTTGTGTTCTAGACAGCTGTGTGTGTGTGTGTGTGTGTGTGTGTGTGTGTGTGGGTGGGGTGGGGTGGGGGGGTTAAATGCAAAACTCAACACTGCTTTGTCAGGCAATAACAAAAGGAATGAAAATCCTATCCGTTGCTCTCCTCATTTCCCGTCAGCTCTCTAATGGCACTAATATGCCCCCCAAATACTTCAAAATCAATAACAATACTTATAGAGCCAACTTTTGGAGCTTCACTGTGTCCTTAAATATCCGTTTCCATAAGCTTGACCAGAGGAAGCAGTTATGTTATTCATTCACTTCTTACGGTGCAAATACTGAGCATGGCCTCTTTTGCCTTCAACCCATCACACTACCTTGAGCAAGGCACTTAAATTCCAACTAACTAATACAGTAGATTTTCTCAGAGGCTAATATGTACTGGGTAGCTCCCCAGTGTGTGTGTGATTGTGGAACAGAACCGAGCTGAAAAAGGGCATGTGTGCACAGCAAGTCTTCCCTGGATAAAGGTTAAATATAAAAAGAAAATGTCAGTGTTTTAGGTTGTCTGTGGGAGTGTGAGCGGCTGCAGCACAGTGGTAATCACAGGTAAGTTGAACTGCAACCCTCAGTCGAGTTCCCCATGCATCTGCTTGACAGTAAATGGCTCTCTAAGTCTACTGATAGCTGGTGCTCAGACATCTTGGGTCTTACAAAAGATGTTTTTTTCTTCTCTGAAGTCTTATCCTAAAAGCTCAGCACAACACTCATAATAAAAACACATCATCAGAAAGAATGAGAGCCCTTGGATGTCAAAGATGTTTTAGGGTATTTTGGTTTATACATAGTGTGATCATTTTCAGTAAGTGTATCATCAAGCGTGAACATTGAATGTATCAGTGTACTCAGTGGAAGCTCTTCAGTACATTACCCCTGAAATCTGTGGGAATGACTGCAAATGTCTGCAGAGTGAATAAGACTCAGCTTATGCTCAGTTATGCTATTGCCCTTATGTTTGGCTCTTCTGTATGTCTGCTGTCTGGCAGAGGAGAAAATGGCAGCATTTTTTTTAGCTTCTCTTCTATTCTGCAGCATCTACTCTTTATTGGCAAAACCTTCACCTACTGGCAGATTACACATCTTCTCCCTGAGCAAAGATAAAATCAGACATGTAAAAGTCAGCTTTCAGCCCTTGACTGCTGATCTGTAACACTGAGCAAGTCCAAAGTATTAGACATAATATATAATAATTTTTTTTTATTTATGGCACTGTTTGTACTTAAAATGCAGCTGGAAGGGATTGTTATATATAATATTTGTGTTTGCATTAAGACAGATCCTCTCGAATTCTGGCACTTTGAAATATCTGAAATCTGGTGTCTTGTACACCTGAAATGATTAATCGAATAGTCGACTGACAGAAAATGTATGGAGCTCAGGAGTACTTGCCAAAGGAGGTCCCAAATACTTTGAATAGGATCTCTTCAGGGCCTTGAAATTTCCCTCTTTACATTCCACTCATTGCAGTCTTAAGTTTATGTAGAAACATTTAATAATAAATGTATACATTGCAAACCCTTACATCTCTCAAAACCAGATGATGTACAAATCTTTTTACATTAATATGTTTAAAAGGTGTTGTGTGTATCTCCCTCTGATCTGAAACCAAACCTTCACTAGGGGATTGTATTGAGTCAATGAAAGCACTGGATTCACACAGTTTTAGTTTTAGATCTAGAAACCTGCTGGGTTTGCTGCCATTACATCAATATTTTTGTCTGGTTCTGTGTGCAACTCCTCAGCAGGTCATTCAACTCTAGCAACCTGCAACTAATCTCTAACTGTATTTGAATATCTCTTTTTGAGTCTTTTCCAAACAAGGCTTTATGGGTGGTTAGACCACAAAAATAGTCAACCCTTGACAATGATTCATGAAATGCAGAAACACTGCACTGTAAACCTTTGATGTACGTTTACAGCTACAATCTCAAAGTATCTTACTGTTTTAATGTTATACAGGATCATACTGTAAATAGCCATGCATTCTGGGAAAAAATAATATAACAGCACTATCTGCGAATGTTACAGATTACAGGTATTTACTCCAATGCATCTTGGGCAAATAAAGGAAAAAGGCGGGAATTACTGTAAATTAAAATAATACAGTAAGAAACTGTATGTCTATTTACAGTAAAATACCTTAAACTTTAAAAACAGTATGCATACTTTAAATAAACAGTAGTTTACTGGCAAAGCTGCTGCCAGTACAGTATATTACTGTAAATCTACGGTGAAAAGTTTTACAGTGTGGTGTAGTCTTGAATGCCTGACACCAATAAGGTTTGAGTTGTAAATGCAATGTGCTCTCTATACCTTTAGTGCCAAGTAAGGGTCTTCATTTGGGAAGCATTTCCTGACCTTACCCTCTTTGTTGGTACCAATCACGGCAATAATCCATTTATTGTTTCTCCTGTTATGGTGTCTCAGTTTTGTTTATTTTTATCCATTCTGGCTCTCTGGTCCCTCCTCCTTTCAGCCACATTTCAATTTCTCCAGGCCCCTTCATTGCCATTTGTCTACCTGTCCACCAGATACCCTCAGACTTTTCCACCTGTCCCAGTCACCTGACTCCCACTGCTCTGCCCTGTTGTAACTTCTTCACCGCCCACTTGCTCACCTGTTTTCACTTTCTGCAGTATATAACCGGCCCGTTTTAACTCATTCCCTGTAAGATTTCATCACTTATGCTCATGCCTGTGTTTTACAGCCATCTGAACCTGAAATGTTTCGTTTTTTTTTGTTGCCTGCTCCTGTGTTTTGACTTGTTGCCTGTTCCTGACCTGAGGCCTGTACTATGAAGCAGGATGTGGGTTTAGCAGGGTAATTCCGGGTTTAACCCTGGGTTTTCAGTGTTACGACTGTGGTTCACTTTTTACTGGGGCACATTGCCATGGTAACTTATGTTGCACACCTAACCTGCTCTGAAGCAGGTTATGTTCGAGTTAACAGATCAAGCTGTATAAAAGCACTGCCTACTGACCAATCAATTCTCTTGGCATCACCATTCAAAAAAGATCCCGAAACTCTGTGCGCATATCATGAGTTGGGTCTCTTAGAGGGCAAGAGTGTTCAGAGATCGGCAAAGCCCTTTTGCTTTCCCTGATGATTATTTATATGAGAGATATAGATTATTGTCAGAGGGACCGATTTATCTGTGTCAGCTTCTTGAGCTGTATGTTGCCCAGTGCAAAATTGTGTTGCTTTTAGCCTGGATTTTGTGTTGAACTTCTTTGTATTTGTCTAATATTGTACTTTGCTCCTTTTTTGTGAAATATGCCACGCTTCTCGCAGTAGACTTGTCCATGTTTGTGATTGGTCACATGCTGCAAACACCTCCCTTTTACCTGTATGTGAACACACTCGTGACTAGATTGGGGAAACTCTGGGTTGACTTACCGATTTGTTAACCATGGATGTGTGAGAGCTTAGCGTGACTGTGGTTGTTAAGCTTAGTAGAGCAAGATAACGAAAAGATATCCTGAGTATGTTGAACTTGCTTTGTAATACAGGCCTCTATTTCAGTCGTCAAGTCAAATTGTTTCCTGTTGCTTGCCATTTTATATTGTTCAAATTACAAAAGACAATACTGCTGTAAATTTTGGAAGTTAAAATTAAATTTGTAAAATGGAAAAGCCCAAGTGTATTTCAACCATTCTGCTTGCAGGTTGACCTCTTTCGAGGAAAGACATATATAATACAGTGTTTCCTCTATGTTGATATTACCGCGTTTATGAAAAGTCATAAAGTCGTAATTACACGACTCTGCAGAGCCGTGTGCTCTACTGAACTCAAGCAAACTGTCATCCGCTCTCTCGCCCCTTAGGGTGAGCAACTGGAACAGTGACAGGACCATAGACAGTATATAATGGACCAATAGACCCCGTTGCTCTGGACGGAGACCAGTGAAGGCTATTAGAAGCACTTTTCCGGTGATGGCCAGCTTTACTGCGCAGCCTCCAACTGAGAGAATGTGACGTGAGCAACGTGTCTGAAAGTTGTAAGTCTTCTGGTAGCTGTGACAAGAGAAATCTCAATCATTCCCAATCTTACAGATACGGAGACTGTAGGTGTAGGAGATAACATGGGCACAGGCTAATTATTGATCACTAACATGCTAGTTAACATTAGTAATTAAACCTAAACATCTCATGTAAGTCGAAACTGCCTGCGAGCTTCTCCTGTACTATACGGTAATTCCTCTACTATGCGACAGTAAGTCACTTGGTTATGACACAATCGTTAGCTTATTTTTACAAAAACGTCTGCTACGGAGCCATAACGTGAGGTACAAGGTAATGAAGCCTTTTATACATTGTCGTGTTTCTTTGGAACTAAACAACGGACAAATAGAGTCTTTAAACGCTTCAGATGTAAAGTTATTGGCGGTCAAGTGAGGTAAAAAAAAAATGGCGGTCAGCGGAATGCTAACAGGAGGTGATGGCCAGTTAGCAACAAAATGGCGCCATGATGGCTCGAGTTCTGAAGCGAAGCTTACCCCCTTGGACAGGACGTCATCACTCGCGAAGTCATGGCAACCAAATAAACAACAGGGCGAGTACTACTCGTCACTCATAGGCCTGGCAAACTCGATTCCTTTTAAGGATTCAAGTTATTCTGAGTCACTCACTAAACTGATCCGGGTTGTGCGAGTCACTTGAGTCAGTATTGATCGAGGCGAGCTTGCAATGTTTCGGACTGTCTGCTCAACCTAATTGCATTTGAATATACTACATTTATACACCAAACCAACAGTAGGCCATAGCTAGGCTACGTGCAGAACATTGTATGTTATTTCAGAAGCAGTGTTTGGAATAACGCCGTTTAAAAGAACGGCGTTAGGTAACGTTATTACGTTACCTAAAATAAAATAAAATATAAAACGTTATTTTTTCAGTAACGGGGTAATCTAACTAATTACTTACAACGCCGTTAACGTTACTGGACGTTAAATGCGTTGCGTTACTATGCATTGATTGAATAAACTGTGTAATCCGAATGCACCCCTGGCTCACAGCTATTGAGGAGGTGGGTTAATAATGAGGTGAGCGATTATGATTGGCTAAGGCAGAGTCATGATTCATGGTAGCCAATCAGAGCCAGTGTTTTTACACACATGCCAGCACACGCGCCACACACACACACACACACACACACACACACACACACACACACACACACACACACACACACACACACACACACACACACACACAACAGCTAAACAGAGATTTGATGAAGCAGCAGAGATGGCGAGTAAGGAGCAATCCGATGAAAAGTTGGCATTTTCAAGGTGGAGATATAAGCACTACTTCAAATTCATTGTAGTCAAAGGCAAGAACGTGCATGTAATGTGTACATTATGTCCAGGAGCGAAGACTTTGTCGAAACACCGATACCTCAACCACAGATGATAGCTCGCCATCCATTAGCAGAAGAACTCGGAGGAAAGTCCTCCAAGCAGCAAAAGCTAGATCTTTCTGCCTCACAACTAAAACCTATGACACAGGCTGAAGTCAACCGTATGATAGGAAGGTATGTTGTTAAAAGTATGTGTCATATAAGTTGGATGTGTAACTGTCTACTTTTCTTACAAAGATAATACTTGAAGTGCAGGATAAACCTCTTGCTGTCTGTCGACGTGCAATAAATATCGAAAGTTATGTACAAACACCTGTCTGTTCTACTCATTTCAACTGACTTGTGAAAACTTGCTTTTTTTAACAGTAACACAAATAGTTACTTTCCCTGGTAACAAGTTACTTTTATTATAAAGTAATTCAGCTACTAACTCAGTTACTTTTTGGAACAAGTAGTGAGTAACTATAACTAATTACTTTTTTAAAGTAACGTTCCCAACACTGTACAGAAGTGAAAGAATGGCTTTTGTTGTGGATTTGCTTTACCCTGACTCAAATGAAGTTCACTCTGCTCACTCAGTCGCTCGAGTTGACTTGTGGAGTTGTTGTTGCCTACGAAATTGTAAGTTATAAAGCTTGTGGCAGCAAAGATGGCTAGGACAAATGTTGCAAGAGGTTTGTGTATGGTTATCATTTTAGATTGAATTGTAGTAGGACTCAACTGATCCGAGTTAATGATGGGACTTGCGACTCATGAGTTAATTTAAAGAGTTGGGTTAAAGATCCGAGTGAGTCACGACTCAAACAGGTTTAGTCACTCAATCTTAGGCAAAGTGACAAACAGCGACGAAAGCCGTGACATGAAATCCGCACTCAAGTGGGTCCCGAAAAAATAACAGCTACAGTTTATTGGAAAATAGCATTGTGAACACTGAATTTGATGAATTTACTGTTTATCAGACCCCAGATGAGACAAGAAACTAACGTTAGCAAACGCTGCGGTGATGGTCCCTCTGCCTTTGACTCTGACGCTGTATTCCCGCGACACGCCGTATTAACGTTACTGTTTTAAAACCGTTTCCCACGTTAGTGGGGGTGCATAACACTCAAAACCAACATGAAAAACCTAGCTAGTAATGTTCACTCAGCGTTTTGTTTTGTTGTTAAACTGTATGTAAAATGCCCCGCTGCTGCTGAAAAAAATTCTCGAGGAAACACTTTATATATATTTATTTATTTATAGTTGTACATATTTAGTCTTAAAAATAAAGAAAGTGATGTTTATCTCTGTGTGCTATTAAGTGTGTGCTTTTGTGCAAGTCTGTGTCTTTTTTCTGTGTTTGTGTTTGGATTTGAGTTGCACTACCAGCACTCCCTTTGGGACAGTGGATCAGGCAATTTCCTATAAAAAAATCCTACCTGATGTCGCGAGAGAGAGAGAGTGTGCTGTATAATCTTTAAAAGCCAACCCTTGGGTTCAGTAAAAACATCTGATGAATACAGAGAAGGTGGTGGAGGAGTGTATCTGCTTGTGCCTGTGTGCACATGGTTATGTTTATGTGTACCATCCTGTTGCCGGTGCGTCTGTCTGAAGGGTTTGTATCAGTGTGTGTCTGCAGGTTTGCTGTCATGGCCTCCAAGGGCTTCTGTTACTACTGATTCCAGAGCAAAGTTCCCCTCTGTCAAGGTTATGAAACAAGCCCTTGACATGTAGCTTCTTCTGCATTTGTGTTGGACTTAGAGGAATCATCTCAGTCCATGATGACTTTTTCATTAGTTGGCTCTTAATTTAGTCGATTAAATCGACAAAAATCTCACATTTTTCTTTAGCTGTCTGCTCAAGTGGACTCATCTCTATGTGCTCCTCCAAATTCTCAGGATGACAAAACCCTGGGTTTATATTTACAAATCATCCATTATGCTGATGTTGATTGATGCTCAGAGAGTGCAGGAGAAGAATATCTTTCCAGACATACTGAAGGATTAGTGGTACAGCCCAATACTGGATTTTGGAGGCTGATACTGACATGGATATTTGTGAATTTAAAAAAATCAGATACAGGTGTGATATAGAAGTTAAACCGTCATGAAGTTGGCACTAAATCTTGCTCACAAAAATGCCTCTCTAATAGTTTTAAAAGTCACAAATCTTGTCAATAAAGTGGGACTTGCTCCACTTAACAAGTATTAAGAGATTTCTATTGAAATGTGCTTCTGTGACATACTAGCTACTAGCCTAACACACTGCTGTCAGTGATCAGGTTGCATTGTGGGTAATGTAGGCGCCAGGTAGGAAGAAGGATGCATGGAATAAATAGCAGGGCAATCCGTGGTTAACACAACTGCATTGTTCTGTTTCTGGCTTTTGCTGAACAGACTCGTTGAATGCTTGATGTATGTAAAATAGCTCAAGATTGTTAGAAAGCTACCAGCTGACATCTCTTAAAACCTTTGGTTTTTGTGTTGGAGTCAATTGATTTGGCTTCTGTGTGTTTATGCTACTCAGTGTGTGTATAAAAAATGATGGATAGAAAAGAAAAAAGCTTCAGCATTATTTCATGGCCAATGATGCAATGCTCTATAATGATGATCACGAGTGTGTGCTCTATGAGTGCATTCATGAGCATTTGCAAACTAGATTTGTATTATTGTCATTGTAAATGTGTGTGTGAAAATGGGGGTGTATTGACTTCTTGACTCCTGGTTAGCAAGATTAGGTAACCCACTTTGAGGAATGTTTGTCTCTTAATCTTAATCACATTAAAGATTACCTTTAACCAGGGCAGCAACTAATGATTATTTTCACTATCAATTCATCTATTGATTATTCTTACAATTTAGTTTATCTTTTAGTCTATAAAATCTCAGGAAGTATACTTAAAAAGGCATTCACAATTTCTCAGAGCACAAGTGTCTTTGGATTGCTTATTTTGTCAGCAAATATCACATCTGAGAGGCAGAAACCAG
Organism: Perca flavescens; assembly: GCF_004354835.1. Classification (NCBI taxonomy): domain Eukaryota; kingdom Metazoa; phylum Chordata; class Actinopteri; order Perciformes; family Percidae; genus Perca; species Perca flavescens. Next base: position 25,896,874 of record NC_041335.1, read on the forward strand.
ATCATGTTTGGCATTTGAGTTTGATTGATAATTGAATTGATTATCAAAATAGTTGCCACTTCATTTTCTGTCCATTGACTCACTTACTACTCATCTAATTATTTTAGCAGTACCTTTGTGGAACTAACTCACTCCCTGGTTGACACCTAAACAACCACATTTTTTGTTCAAGTCTAAATAATTTCTCATTAGTCAGACTTTTAACACTCAATAATAAAGCTTCAGACAGCAGTCTGTCTGTGAGTTTTTTTTTTTCAGTTTGGGCGACATTGGTGTTAAGCGCTCATTACTATGCTGCCTGTGCACTGCACGCTCCAGAGATCATCGTTACAACACACAGTGTGGGTGGTACTTTGATGTCTTTTATCTTGCATTTTTCCGCAGATGAAGTTTGAGTTTCTGGTGGTTTTTGCTCTTTTCATGGCCATTGCTGCAAACAGTAAAACATTCTGTGTTACTCATTAAAACGCATTGTGTGTATCCTTGAGGTCTAACAAATAGGTCAGGTCCATTTCCTTCCTCATAAAACGTTTGTGAAGCCTGACTTCCTGTGAACTAGAAGATTTTTCTTGGCAAAGACCCACCAGACAGTGTTTCTAACAGCACATGTAGAAGCTTTCAACAACTGAGAATGCAGCTTTTTTTTGGGCTATTACTTTAATCTAACACTCATCACACTGACTTGATGTGAGCATTTATAGGTTATGTGAAAAGGATGACGCCTTGTCTGTTGGTGAATTTAAAGATGATTCTGTTGTCTGTGCCCACTTCTCTGTCTTGCAGGCGGAGATCGTCAAACGGCTGAATGCAATCTGCGCCCAAGTCATCCCCTTCCTCTCTCAAGAGGTAAGACTCAAAAGTGCCTGTCGCTGTGAGTTAAGACGGAGGAGAGAGAGAGAGAGAGAGAGAGAGAGAGAGAGAGAGAGAGAGAGAGAGAGAGAGAGAGAGAGGACCCATAGAAGAAGGAGAAGTGTGTGGTGGATTGTGAGGCAAAACAGACAGATATGGACACACACATGCATGCACACAACCATGTACACACACACACACACAGATTATCCTGGGCTAATCCTCCCTGCTCGGGATAGGCAGATATGCACTGAACTTATTAAATGTCTCCCACTAACATATGCAGGAGCCAGCGGCTGAGTGTTTGTGTGTGAGACAATTATTTGTGTCATTGTGTGTGTGTGTGTGTGTGTGTGTGTGTGTGTTTGTGTGTCTGTTTCTGTGTGTGGGTGTGTGTTTGTTTAGCTGGTTAATCCTTCCTCTGGAGGAGTTGAAAGTGGTGTGTGTGTGTGTGTGTGTACGTGTGTGTGTGTTTGTGTGTGTATATGTGTGAGGGGTGGGAACAGCAGCAAGGAGTGAGTGTGGACTCCAAAGCTCTCCTCCAGATTAGCCATGGATTAGGAGGGTTTAGGGTGGATTAGGAATAATGGCATTAGACTGTGGAGCTGCTACACAGCCCTGAGGCCCACAGAGAGGGGAGGCAGGGAGAGGAAATGGTTTTTACTGCTTTGTTTTGATGCACAGTCTTTACTGGGTGTGTGTTCGAGTGTGTGTGTTTTTTTTTGTTTTTTTTTTTTACATTATCAGAACTAAAATAGGCTTCACCATGTGGTTATTTTGTATATACTATTTATTAAATTATCAGAAAACATTCTATACCGTGATGTATATCGTTATCGAGATAACCCTCGCAGTCAACAATGCACATCCTTGGGTCCTCAGGAATACATCCACCCAGTGTGACAGACAGACTGCTTCCATTTTAGTTAGATTATGCCTAATACATATAATTGTGCATATATAAATATGATTGGGTCCCACATCTTATAAATACAGAATTAGGAGCTCATCCCAGACTAAAAAAACTGTCTAGCAACTAAAGTTGGTACTGAGGTCACGGGTCACAGTCTTGTTATGCTCATTCTTTGATCAGGTATTTCTTGACTTACAGTAAATCATGATTTTGCTAAATACTGCATTTTATTGAGGCAAAGGTATATGTTCACATTGTCCTTCTTTAAGAAAATTACTTTTTTTGTAGACAAGCATTTGTCCTCAGCACGTACTAATGGAGTTGAATAAAGTACTGTTTTGGTATCTGTGCCAAAACTCAGTTACTGTGGTGGCACCGGTATTTTTATTTTATTTAATTTTTTTAAACAAACCCAGCCAAAAATCCAGCATAATTCCGCTAGACTGATCCAATGTTTTTGGTAATTTTGTCTGTTTAAATGTGACAATTACTAGCTAATTATTGAAAGTAACAAATTGTTATTTTACTTTTATGTGATTGTATTTGTCTTTGTAATGATTGCGGGAAACATTTGATATGTATTTCCCTTGCAACAGTGTAAAAGTGTCTATCCCAGGGCTATAATTATTAGAATCGATTATAGTTTAGAAGCTATTTGCCAATATTCATCAAACTGATGGATCTTTTCATGTGTGTGAGTCACGTTCAGGCAGGTTAGACTCTGCAGAGGTGATGCTGAACTCGATGGTCAGGTTCATTTTCACACTGGATAAGCTCTTTCATCTCTGCCCTACTTTGATGTTTTGCGCTCCTGGATGAATCTTTGCTGCTCTCTCTCATCGTCTGGATCTGTGTTTCTCGCTCTGTACCCTTTGGATGACTTTGCCCTGTTAGCTGTCTGTCTCTCTGGGTATCTGTCTCCTTCTCTCTACAAATACATCTGTTTTCTCTCTGTGTTGAAGTTTTTGCAGCTACACCATTTTGAGATGTGTGGGCAGAAAACAGACGACCAATTTTATGGTTATAGCTGCTGTGCCTTAAACATGTTGATTGAAAAACTGATGGATGGTCTCCATCACAGAGAACATAATTATATGCACACTGGGCTTCTCCATAAGATATTGTCGGTGTTTAAATGTTTGGCCACTTGCACTACTGTATATCTTGGATGCATTAGCAAACCTGGATCTTGAATCGTCCCTTTGGACCTCTACTTGTTTGGTTTTTAAATTCTGCAATTCCCCAAAGAAAGAATTAACTGGCCTGTGCAAGTTACACTTGACCAACTAGTACACCCCAATTAGCTGCACATTTTTTCTATCCGGCGTTTTAATGAACACACTGGTGAGTATCAAATTGTGAGGGAGGGCTTTTGTTTTCCAAATATAAAGCAGTGATAACTCAGATGTGTCCCCGCTTCTTGTCTGATGAATATTTTAACTGGATCTGGCTCAAGGTACCATAAGAAACTGTAGCTAACTGCACATTTATAGCTGGTTTAATGAGATATACAACAGTTTGTCAGGTTTTATGATCAGTGCATTGCTAATGGATAAGTGTATGTCAGACCATGTAATGTTACAGTGTACAGCTGACATAAAAAAGCATCACTTTTATATGAGGTGTGCAGAGAGTCTTTTTTGATATACTCTATTACCATCTTCATTTATACCAGATAATTGTGTAGGAGGAATGAATGTGTTGTTGTAGTTCCTCCTGTTTGTCCATAGAGGTCATAATCTTCATAATCCCTCTTTAAAAATCCAACACATCTTTCCTCCGTCTCAGTTGCTGCTTCAATTCACTATCTCTGATTGTCTCCATCTGTCTGTCCCTCTCCCAGCATCAGCAGCAGGTTGTGCAGGCGGTGGAGCGGGCCAAGCAGGTCACCATGGCTGAACTCAACGCCATCATAGGAGTGAGTGTATTGCACACACGCACGCACACACACACACACACACACACACACACACACACACACACACACACACACACACACACACACACACACACACACACACACACACACACACACACACACACACACACACACAGTCACAAGGGAATACAGTCTTTAATAGAAGATGCTATAAGACAGATGTAACTGCTAAATGAGTGGACCAGTCAGTTGCTCGCTCTTGAATAGAAAGAGATGAATGCAACAATAAAGTTTTATTTCTACCTTATTCATTCACCAATGTTTAGCACATTGGCCAATACTCAGCTTTACATTAATGAGACTTTGTTATAATCCTGGGTCAGTTTTGAACTAGTTTTACATTGTGAAAAATAGGCCTTTCAATGTCTTCTTTGATATTTCCAAAAAGCACATGTTAATTGTGGCAGTGGGTTAAGAGCCGTGGATTTACATCGGCATGGCAGATATTATCAGATGGTTTTATTTTATCACAGATTAGAAGTATTGGTGTATATGTTGGCTGATAGGCAACGAGGAATTGCACTACAGAAATGCCAAAGATACTGTATGTATGAGGAGATTTGGACACAGTGTCACAAGTTTGTCCATCATCTTAACCAAATCTTGTGTTACGTTTAAATACATTTATGGGATCCTTTTGAAAACAACAACAACAAAACGAATATAAGCTAAGATAATATCATTTTTAGATATTTTAAAGCTTTGCTAAAAAATGAAAACATTGCCTTTCTTACTGCTGGTATCTTTATTTATTCAAGATGTTTTGCATGGACCATACCAGCAGTAAGCAAGAGTTTTTTTTAATTTCTGTTCAAGTTGTTCTTTTCTCCGACACACCTGTCACTTATTCAGGTGTCCAGAGACTTTTTACAGTTTTTTGAGGACACTACAATACTTGTATCTCATGTATTAGACAGTACTGTTCAGGCTCTTAATGTTTAAGCTACCAAGTGGTGCTCCTAATGTTTTTTTCTTCCTTTGCACTTTGCTTGTTTTGTCCCCCAGTTCTTCCTGTTTGTCTCACCATCCCAGCTTCTTCTTTTTCTTTGACCATGCAGACTGCTTCAGGTCAAAATGCAGCATTGAACTAATCATTATTTCTGTGTGGTTCAGCAGCAGCAGCTCCAGGCTCAGCACCTCTCCCACGGCCACGCCATCCCCATCCCGCTCACACCACACCCAGCGGGCCTTCAGCCCCCCCTGCCCCCAGGGGCCGGTACTGCCAGCCTGCTGGCTCTGTCCTCCGCACTGAGCCACCAGCTGCCGCTCAAAAACGAGAGGAAACACCACGACAACAACAACAGCGAACACCCGAGAGGTAAGGCCTGTCCTTGTGTGTGTGTGTGTGTGTGTGTGTGTGTGTGTGTGTGTGTGTGTGTGTGTGTGTGTGTGTGTGTGTGTGTGTGTGTGTGTGTGTGTGTGTGTGTGTGTACTGTAGGTGTTGATGTGTTTATGTCTGCAGTAAGTCTTAGCGTGCATTGCTGTTTTTTTATGAGTTAAACTTTACAGTCACACCTTGGAATGATGCAAACACATGAGAAGGAAATATAGAAATCTTCAAAGCTACAATTTCTTGTCAATTTATGTATTGTTGAAATGTCTATTATGCATTATACATTATTGTATCATCATATTAAATAAGAGTTTTATTAGATCTTTTTATGATTTTTTGTTATTGCTGTAGATTTTAACAAAAATTTTCTTTCTCACATCCACTGACAAATGAATTATCCAGATAAATGGTATTTACGTATACCAGGCTAAAATATAATTTTGCTTATCTGACATTTTAAAAAACACAAACAACCCCTTATAACATGTATAACAACCCCAGAATCATCATGTCTGGAATATTCAGTCAAAGTTATGAATTATACCACCACTTGTCTTGGCTGATGCTTAATTTTTAGTGCTCTGAATGAAGAGCAGATGAAGCAATTAAAAATGTTTTGTCATTGTGCCATTTTAATTGGCCTAATAGGGAGCGATACACAACTACCATGATGCTTCTTTTCTTTTGTACACGCACAACGCCTCTAATTCTTCTGTGAGCTGACTTTGAACTCAAGCATTTAATTACAGTACATAGAAACTGTGTGTGTGTGTGTGTGTAGAAACAGTGTGTGCCTGCTCTTAATTACCCTATTGCAGCATGACTGTGAGGGTTTTTACAGTGCAGTAGAGCAGTTAACCTTGGCCTGCAGCTGCAGTAAAGCTAACAGCTGCCAGCTCAGGTAATACTTATCCGCATTAGGAGCCCAATCAATAACAATCCAATTCCTTTAGTTCCTTTGAATGGGTGTATATGTACAGTAGGGTTTCTTTATTTGTCTTTTTTCTAATACATGCTGTTTTGAATTAGGTCACTTTATTGCCAGATTTGGTGTTATTTTGACCCCCTGGGCTCCTTAATTTACAAATCCAGCAACTTCCGGGCAATATCCTCATTGTCAGTGTTAACATTTTCACAAACAGCTGATCATGTGTACATAGTATGTACATTTAGGCTGCTAGCTTGTCTAATCTAAACAGGCCTGATAATCATAGAACTTCCATTGGATTGGAAAATGCAATTTCTTTCTCTGCTAAGACAGCAAATGTGACCTAGTGTCATCTTGCAACGTCTTGCAGGTTTTAAGCAGCCTTTTGCAACACTTTTCAGAACAGAGTTGATTGATGATCATCTTTAAACTTTCTCAATGCTTGTTTTTGCACCAGCAGCTGCTGCAGTACTGAACTTCATATGTCTTTCTTTATGCGAACAGGATGATCAAACTGTATTCTGACAGAATACATCAGTATAATTGTGTATTTCTGCTTTGTTTCCCATCATAACATTTCACTTAACATGCTGTAGGCTATCAGGAAAAATAAACAAGAAGATTGAGAGTTAATGTACTTTTAGCTTTAGCTGGCATTAGTGATACCTCAGGTAACATCATAATTAAGCAGGAGAATCAGTAACAATGGCAATCCATTATTAGCTGTATTGCTCTCTCTATGAGGTTTCCATTTTCGGTCTGTTTTTTGTGTGTCCATCTTTGCTCATGCATTATTGCGCTTGTTGCTGAGACATTAAATGCCTTAATTAGTCATTTTATTTCTGTTTCCTGCCCTTCGCCTCCTCAGACAGAGACTCGGTCAAGGTAAGTCCTTCCTTTTATTTTCTCTGGTACATACGGATGTGTTGCTGTGCAGTCTCATTTCTTATCACTCAACCTAGCCCGATAAAGTAAAAAAAAAAAAATCAGGTGACAACCTACTGCCATCAACATTCCACACCAGATATCTTCATTCATTTTCATTCATGACACGCATGCTAGTGGCTGAAGACTAATATTTGCTATCATATGCAAAGAACATGACGTGAGACTTGTATATGATTCTAGTTCAAATATGAAGGAACGATTTCTTGGCATATAATAATAATATATTTTTTGTCAACTTGTTATTTGTTATAAAGTCACAATGTAAATTACTGTAATGAAATTCAGATTTTGTTACAACAATGTAATTTTACAGAATGTTCAGGAAAAACAGTATTGTGTATTAACCTGTTCTGCATATCTTTAAATGAGTTTTAGATGTTAGTAATATATAGATAGCTACTCTATATATATATATATATATATATATAGCTACTATATATATATATTTCAATATAAAATGTATAATTATAAACGTACAAATATTAAAGACATTTAAAAGTGGCTAATCATTTTAATATTAATAATGATCAGACTACTGCCTTCATTTCTCTATCAGATTAGTATCCTCTGATCCACTAGTCGTTTATGTACAGTGTTCCACATTCACTGTAAAAAAAAACACAAAAAAACAAAAATGTATTTTTAAACATTCAGATTTGTGGAAATGGAGACAAAGAGGAAGACAGAACAAGCCATGGAAAAAAATTGAAAAGCTAACGTCTGACTAGTGAAGAAAGGATGGGGCAAAAAGAGGCAGTTCAACAGAGCAACATTACATCCAGCACTTGTAGTAATTAGTCCCTTAAGCTGAGCTTTTTTTCTCCCAAGGCAAACATTTGGTTTGTTGAATCCTCAATGAGCAGATTAGCATTTCTTCAGCAGCCCGAATGCGCGCACGCATGCACACACATATACACACACACAAACACACACACACACACACACACACACACACACACACACACACAGATGTAGGCACCATGATGGGAGCGATTAGCTGTGTGTGTGTGTGTGTGTGTGTGTGTGTGTGTGTGTGTGTGTGTGTGTGTGTAAGAGGCTATACTACATGTGTGTGAGAGAGAGAGAGAGAGAGAGAGAATCAGAAATCAGTGGTAAAGATAGAGGGACCAGAATGATGAATGCCTTTCATTAGCGCCCTGTGAGAACACACCCAGCCAAAAGTCACTTCATGAAACCAATAAGCCCCTTGTCAGTGGTCTACAGTTGCCTTGGCAACAGTCCACAGGGTACAGTGTGTGTGAATTGCATGAACATCTGTGCCTTAATGTCCTTGGCGTTAGCACCTCACACACTTATAAAGGTTTGTGGGTGCTGATGTGTGTCTGCATACTTATTGTTGCCAATACAGACAATCTATTAGGCCTATATAGTCGTGACTGCACCTCCTCAGGCCTGTCAGACGCACTTATCTAATGAAGCTAATTGTTGGTTCAGTTGTCAATGCCATTGATTTTTTTTCTTCTATAATGTTCACTTTTCAGTCCATGATGTGATACGTGGCGTGAAATATGACCTTAAATATAAACACTTGTGTAAAAATGTAAAATCACTCTTTAATAAAAATTGCCTTCCTTGTTTATGTACTCTATGTTTAGAATAATAAGTAGAGAATGATTTTCTAATGAAGCCACTTTTTTTTAGACTGACCTTTAGAATGAATCACTTGTTGAAAGTAGACATACTGCTTGTTGTTAGTGTGACCACTGCGGTGGCCATCACACTTCTTTCTTGTAATTTTTTTGTCTTGTTTTTTGTTCACTGGTAAGCTGCAGTCTGTCTTCTTGTTAATGCTGGGATGCTCTTTACAAAAAGTGTGCACACAGTGTAAATCCTGCCTTCGATGCTGAGTTGGCTGCAGAATTAGAAACAAATTGTATCGAACAGAAGTATCAGAGGTGAAAGAGTAAACCAACTGACTTGAACCCAGAGTTAGAAAGGATTTTTGGTATGAACAAAGCCAAGCAAAAGCAGCTTAGAAACAAATGGAATAAAATATAGAATTTCAAAATAGCTACATCTCTTTCTCACTAACGGTGGCATAAAGCAAACTTGTGATGTCTTTCTCAGGGGAAAGAAAATAGGTAAGGTGGAAGAGAAACAAAGTAAAGATTTTATATTTAGTAATGGTATTGTAAATAGGGTTTAACATATTGTATGAATGGCTGAATTTGCTGTGAATGTACACAAATGATTGTGTTTTTAAGTAAACACCACACCACGTCCATTTTCTTTTCTTTTTTTAAGAAATCTTTGGGGAAGTGGAGGCAGAAAGTGTAGAAAAGTGAGCTTTTGACCTGAGAGTTGCTGGTTCAATCTTTGGACAGCCAGGATAAATCTGGGTGAAAGAGAAGGAGCAACTCGCTCTCAGAACTACAACTGAGGTGCCTTTGAGCAAGATCCTTAAACCCCCAACTGCTCAAAACCCATCAGATCAGGCAGCTTCCAGGTGTGAACTGTGTGATTGGGAGCAGGTTGTTCCTGACAAAGATGCACAATCAGATATATTAGATTGCTGGCCTTGACTTCTTAGATACAAGAGAAGTTTGGCTATTCTGGGCCTCTCAAGTGTAATTGAGCAAAACAGTGAAGGTTACAGGTATCATTATCACGGCTTGCGGAATCAATTTGAAATGGGAGGCAAATATAATTATGTTGTGCTGGTAAATTAATAATTTCACCCAGTCACACCGCACAGTTCTTCACACTTACAGTGCTTGTACTGCAGGCAGACCATCCATTTGTCTCTGCAGTAAAATTAATTTGCCTTGATGTTTTTCAAAGAGCTAATTTGCAGGCTAATTAATCTAATCAGTCTGGAGAGAGAGAGAGAGAGAGAGAGAGAGAGAGAGAGAGAGAGAGAGAGAGAGAGAGAGAGAGAGAGAGAGAGAGAGAGAGAGAGAGACCTGGCTCAACCTGCTCTGTCTCACTCAAGCGAAGACACCTGTAGACACACTGACATCTTAACTAAACATTGTTTGCCACACATGGAGTACTAAATAAAAACAGGTACAAGTGTTGCGCGCGCACACACACACACACACACACACACACACACACACACAAACCTCACAACTCCCCCACAGAATCTTTGTCATCAACACTTGCAGCACGGCAAAGGGCAGTTAAAAGGTTACAAGCGTGAGTTAGTGGAAAGGTCGAGGTAAAGGTCCTGCTTTATTTTTCTTCTCTCTGTCTGTTGTGTGCTGGGTAAGGAGAGCCTCCCAATGAGAGAGAGAGAGAGAGAGAGAGAGGGAGAGGGAGAGAGAGAGAGAGAGAAGGGGGGGGGGGGGGCTGGGAAATGTTTAGTTGACCTTATTTTGATCTTTGCCTCTCAGAGAGGATTAAGAAAGAGAGGATTAATCCTTCAGTAATCGTATTTAAAGGATGCCATATTTGATTAAGAAAATAGAGACATCAATGGATCAACTCTCCCCCACTTTCCCACATTTCAAAAACAATGCTGCTGAGTTCAAGCCATTATGGTGTAGTCAAGGATGCAGCACTGCTTTAGTATTGTGTTATACAGTCAAAATAAAATGGTTTGGCAGGAAGAGGAGTTTTGAAAGTGATAAAGATATCCAGCCGTGGAGTGGATCACAGTCAGTTGCGGTGTTTGCATTGCTGTCTGGCTGCATGCTTAGTCCAGACATTTGAAGTCTTGACATACAGTAGTAATCTATTTTGTAGCATTTGAACTGTAGCTTACTTGCGCTTTTCACATAATAATTTAGCCTCAGAGCCCCTGCGTCTAATTTCCTTTGACATTGCTGAATGCAATTTCATTTTTTGGTATTAAAGGGTTGGTTCTCCTAAGTTACAAAAATTATCTCACCTACCCCATTGTTATGTAACCATGCAGATACAGTAGTTTTTTGGGGATATATCTGCTTTTACCCGACACAAAGAATGTCAATGGATTTATGTTGATGGATTTTGCTGCTTGCTTTTATGAAAAAGATGCAAAATGTCGGTGTCCTCATTACTCTGAATAATTCATAGAACACAGTGTCAACTGTTTAAGGAGTGGCATTGTTCTAAGACAAGATGGAGATGGTTACAATATATTCAAATGTATGCATGAATGAGACCTTTCTTTCTTATAAATGAAGACGGATGTTTTTTCATCTCCTTTTAAGTAAATGGTTCTTTTTTCTTCCAGAGCTCATCTGTGTCTCCCTCGGCCAGTTTTCGGACCCGAGAGAAGCACAGGAGTTCAAGTGATTACTCCTCCGACAGCAAGAAACAGAAGACAGATGACAAGGAGTTGGCCTCTACACGCTATGTGAGTCAACATAAATGTTAGCTCTTCTGACGTGATAAGTATATTATTTAAGGTAGAGTCTTGTGTGAGGTATCATTTAACTCAGCAGAGAGTTCTTTTGTCATTGGTGATGCTTTGCCCCGCCCCCTATGCTTAAGCCCCTTTCATAACTACTGACCCGTTTATCGTAGACTATTGTGTGAGGTATCATTGAACTCAGCAGAGAGTTACTTTTTCATTGGTGACCATTTAAGCACGCTCCACCATGTGCGCTGTGTCCAACTGTTGCGCAAATGCAGGGTCGTGTTGAACGGCGTCCGTTAGTAACCCTGATGCGCGCAGAGGAGCGAGGGCCGGTCCAACGCTGCTTGCAGCTTTAATTTTAACTTATTTCTGAACGAAAGTCTGATTCGCTTTATTTGACTGTTTTGTGATCAACTACATTTGTTTACACCTTTGACTCTTGGTTCAAATCTATTTTGTAGTCAATGGTTCAAATATTCACCATATTAGAGAAGAAAGAGGAGTGCCACCTTTCTAATGCAAAATCCACGACAAAACAAAGACGTCCTGACAGACAGTGTGTAAAGTTATCTCACATGAGCCACATTCAAACCCACACTTTCTTTCTTTTTTTGGACAACACAGTGAGAGAAAGACCTGACATGTTAAAGGACGTAGCTTGGATTTGAGCTCAGTCTGTTTCAGTTCATGACATGTTCTTTAGCCAGATGAGCCATCTGGATGATACACAATGGAACCATTCATACCACTTTAATCTGATAATTAAAACATGCAAAAATATAAAAGAAGTAATGCCAGAGGAATGATTACAATGGTCTTTATGGTCTTCTCTCAGATCATTTATTAAATCCTTGATTTTATGATTACCCTTTTTATGAATGTCTGAGTAATTTCTATTTTATGTACTATCAAATAGGTGGGATATTGAATTTAAAAAAAGCACTGAATATATGTAGTTTTTTACTACTTTTACTGATGAAGAACATAGGTCTACATACAGTAGAAATGTTTAACGCCAGAAGTCCAGCCATTTTATAAAATGCTGATCACAGACACATATGCCAATTTGATACATGTGTTTGTTTATACTGTTCCATAAATCTAGCACAAAAAATGATCCCACATTTTTCACCATGGAGTGAAAGTCAAGTGTGTGTCTTCTATGTGTCCATCTTAGGAAAGCGATGGAGAGAAGAGTGACGACAACTTAGTAGTGGATGTCTCCAATGAGGTACAAAACGGTTTAGGCAGTATGGTATCTTTTGTGTCAAAAACACCAACCCCTCTCACTCTCTCATCTTTCCCTTTGCTCACCCACCACAGGATCCAGCGTCTCCTAGAGGAAGTCCTGCCCACTCGCCTCGGGAGAACGGATTGGACAAGAGTCGCCTGTTGAAGAAGGATGCTCCGCTGAGTCCGTCCTCCATCGCCTCCTCCAGCAGCACACCTTCATCCAAATCCAAAGAGATTAATGTGGTGAGTCATTGGGGTAATTATAGCCCTCTGATCTTCTTTTTCATCATTTCTCTAGGGTTTCTATGTTTAGGCATTCAGAAAAATGGAATCATTGTAAGTAAGGTATAGAAGAGAATGAAGGTTTGATGTTAAAGAAGGAAAACTCCTGTTAGTCAGAAGATAATAAATCAAAAATAATAAAAAGTGGCAAAATGAAGGTAATAAACCCTGGATTATATAAAGTGGAGAAAGCGTTTAATACATATTTAATAGAATATCAATTTTGTGAGTCATGAACTCAGTCTCAGCATGAATAGTTCCTGTATTGAATGCTTTATGCTCTGCTATTACATTTGTAAATTGTGTGTCTTTTATCTCTACAACCCTTCTGCAAATAGATATCTGCTCCATCTGAATTAACTGTTTAGACTAGTGTTTAAACCTTTTGTGATTATTTTTTGTGTTGTAGAATGAGAAGGCCACAACACCTGTGTCCAAGTCCAGCACCCCCACATCCCGCTCTGACGCCCCGACACCCAGCAGCACCTCCACCCCGGGCCTGAGGTCTGTACCCAGTAAACCGCCAGGAGTCGAGACGCTGGGTCAGTGTTGCCAACAGAACATAAATCTTCTCCGTGTGCATCAGTGAGATAGTGGATTTGAATCAGTTAGAAGTTTGGCTAAAGTAGATGTTTTTGGAAACCGTTTGATCTTGTAGCTCCTGGTCTCCGTACGCCGTTGGCAGTGCCGTGCTCATACCCCAGTCCGTTTGGAATGGTTCCTCACCCGGGTATGAATGGAGAGCTGAGTGGAGCCGGAGCAGCCTACACCGGCCTGCATAACATTTCTCCACAGATGAGTGTGGTGGCTGCTGCTGCAGTGGCAGCTTATGGACGCACACAAGTGGTACCCAAACACACACACACACACACACACACACACACACACACACACACACACACACACACACACACAAACACATTGTATATGTATACATGCATACCAACATATTCAATCTGAGTATGGTATTAATTTAAAGTTTTGTCTGCCAAGGACTAGTAAACTAAATACAATCATACATGTTGTTTAGGCATTCCAATCATTTGCCTTCTTCTGCTGGTCATTACAATTATTTAAAAGTAATAATTTTGTATATATGTGATACTGTACATATGGAAGAATGTGCCATGAGTGAGAGATTATTATTTTATTGGGTAGCTAGCAGAAATGTAAGCGTGCAGCATGTAAACAGATTGGCTTTAGGAAAACTTTTCTACTCGGTAACAGAAATATAGCTAGCTATAATATAACTCATCATTATAGCAGCTACCAACAGCTCTAGTATTTGTGTGATGTGTTAGATTGTACTTTAAACCCATATTCTCTAGGTGGGATTTGATCCTCACCACCACATACGTGTCCCTGGACTTCCTCCCAACCTCTCGGGCATTCCTGGTGGAAAACCGTATGTTTCCTCTTTGTTTAATAAATCTCCATTTATTTCCTCTTCTTTCCCACGTTTGCATGTACCTTGACCCACATGTCCACTCTCTTCTCTCCACATGACCCTTTTCTTTCCTCTAGAGCTTACTCCTTTCATGTCAGCGCTGATGGACAAATGCAGCCTGTGCCTTTTCCTCCGGACGCACTGATTGGCCCTGGCATCCCGCGCCACGCACGACAGATTAATACTCTCAGCCACGGGGAGGTGGTGTGTGCTGTCACCATCAGTAACCCAACGCGTCATGTCTACACCGGCGGCAAGGGCTGCGTCAAGGTGTGGGACATCAGTCACCCGGGAAACAAGACCCCTGTATCCCAGCTGGACTGCCTTGTGAGTGCAATGACCCTTACATACATGCAATGTGACTTCATGGTTAAAACACAGAACATGTTTTCTACTGTTTAACCTGTTACCTGCTAACAGCAACTAGTTTATGTACTGGTACTTTTTTAATGATAGTAAATAAAGTACTTCTGTGCATCTGGTACATTAGAACAGAGATAACTACATCCGTTCCTGTCGGCTACTTCCGGATGGACGGACTCTCATTGTTGGGGGCGAGGCGAGTACTTTGTCAATCTGGGATTTGGCAACACCAACTCCACGAATCAAGGCTGAACTAACTTCGTCAGCACCTGCGTGTTATGCTCTGGCCATCAGCCCCGACTCCAAGGTCTGCTTTTCCTGCTGCTCTGATGGAAACATAGCCGTGTGGGATCTTCATAACCAGACTCTGGTTAGGTATGAAGCTGGGGAGGGTGATGTGTGAGGGTTTTGATTATTGCTGGGTGATAAAAATGAAATTTTGAAAGTCTTACAAACTTAAAACCAGTTGTTTGAACCTCATACCATTAAACTGAGAATAGCAACAACAATAAATGGCATCTAAACCGACTTCTGAGTCCACAGTCCATTCCAGAAGTCCACAAATGATTGGTCCACCATACTTTGCAATGCAAGACAGTCATCAATAAGATACTGTATGTCATTAACCTTTAACATAACCCTAAAAAGGCAGATGATTTTTTTCAAAAATGTTTGGAATGTTTGTATTGTAAATATTGTTTTATAATATTTAAGTAATGAACAGCGCCTTCTTGGGCTTTTTTGCTCTCTTTGCACATTCAAGTTATTTTTAATCCATCTAGTCCTTAATTTAACTGTGTGTAACAAAGTGCCTACAATTTTTTGTATATTTTGGATTGAGGCTGAACTGCCAGAAATCAATAATGTATTGCAATTGTTTTGCTTTGTTGTTTTAAATAATGTGTGTGTGTGTGTGTGTGTGTGTGTGTGTGTTCTTAATGTGACCCCAAATCTTGACTTTATCTGACACATTTGCACAGATTTTAATAAGAATTTGAGTTAAAGTGGGTCATTATGAAATAATTTCTGACATGTCACTCCATTGGGTGCTGACTTGGCTGATGTCAACAAACTAGCAACAACTCTTGCAACCTTGACTGTGTTTTTCTTCAGGCAGTTCCAGGGCCACACCGATGGAGCCAGCTGTATAGACATCTCTAATGATGGGACAAAGCTGTGGACTGGAGGCCTGGATAACACTGTCCGGTCCTGGGACCTGAGAGAGGGACGGCAGCTGCAGCAGCACGACTTCACCTCCCAGGTACACAAGACACTTTGTCCACACAAACACACCGATTCTATTAGTGCTGCAACTATACCTATCACTTTTAGAGGGCATCATTCACCAACACTTTAACCAGCTGATGAACTGCTGATACTCACTGTTTTTATGCTAAATGTCTACATTGATCAAAGTTTGTGTAGCAGTAGAGAGGAACTAATTTGCAGGTGTAAGTTGCAACCAGGTTTGGGATTGCACTGCGTTTCCTTATTATTTGGTGGTTAAAGTAAAATGCACAGATTGTTGAAAATTGTGCATCTCAGGACAAGTCACAACTATGCGCAGTTTGTGTGATTACACTTTCTGCCTTTGCTTTATTGCAGTCATTTACAAGCTTTAACCCACCATAAAGGCCATACTGTGCTCTGATTTTCTGCCCAGTGCTCAAAAACCTTTAACACTAACACTGGCAGTTAGAATTTAGTTTTTCCAGGTGAGAAGAGCAGCAATAATAGACCATTACTGCAATTTTACTTCAATTTCACAATCTCAGTGTGCACAGGAGGAGGTGAGTGTACATAAAAGAGAGCTCAGAGAGGGCTGGGCAGACAGGGAGAGACAAGGCCAATAGAGTGCTAATGCTATCTGTTCCAACCCCCACATCCCCTGAAAGAACAGCTTCGATTTTAGAAACTGAAACAGATCTGTTTGACAGATTAGTAAGAAATGCTAATGATGGTGTAGAAAAGCATACAGTGGACTTTTGCTTACATAGATTTGCCTGCCCTAGATATGTTAATATCAGCGGCCACCTCGGCAGACAAACACAATCTTTATGCAGTGAAACAATTCAAGACTAGACTAATAAAAGAGATGGATATGTGTTATATTATTTTATAAACTATGAGACATTGTAACTGTTGGGCTTCGTTGCAGATCTTCTCACTGGGATACTGTCCAACGGGCGAGTGGCTGGCAGTCGGGATGGAGAACAACAATGTGGAGGTCCTTCATGTTACCAAACCTGACAAGTACCAGCTCCACCTGCATGAAAGCTGTGTCCTCTCACTCAGATTTGCTCACTGTGGTAAGAATCAACAATTCTGTCTTTAAACTTATTTCTATATGTCTAAATATATATAGATATGTACAGTATATATCTAAATGTGTCAGCTTTGTGTAGGAGACATGATTAGAAAATTACTATGTAAATGAAGGCACTTTTCAGAGGAATCATTGTACAGCTAGAAATCATGTTGGACCAAGATTACTTTTTAGTAGTTAGGATTAAGACTTCTGAATAAAATGGAATTAGCCAACAAGTACAAGAGTTACAATGGAGCACCAGCATGAACTATCTGGAGGAACAAATAGATGATTTTGATGTTTACATTGTAGTCACTTCATGGTTAAATTGACCAACTGGACAATATCCCAAAATTATGAATACAACTACTTGTTTTATTTTGAAGCTGCCAGTTTATCTGCCAGTACTGTATTGTACATAATTAATGTAGGATCATACTAATGTTAAAAAAATGTCTCTACATTATACTTATTTTTGAGTTTAATTAGGTATAACAGAAAGTAATAAGTGTCAGAATTTGAGCATTATAGCCTGGTTAAGTATTTATCCCACTCCGGTTGAGTTTTGCTCCAGTGGTTAAAATTTGAAGCTGGTGCCCCCTCATTTCTGTCATTTCAACAAAGTCTGGTATTATTCAAGACAGTGGCAATATTTCACCCAGTTATAACTTTCACTTTGCACTGAGTATCTCCATGTTTGACTGAGAGTATCTGCATTGTTTCTTGAATTTCAACCTATAGCAACTGATACATCCTAGATCGAAGTGTTCTAAAACACTATTTCTCACTATGATTGGGCCAATCAAATAAATAGTTAGCACTGCATTAGATAGACGTCTTCCACCGTGTACACATACATCTGGGCCATGTCCGGCCCTGACAAAACTTAGCAAACGGTTTATTTAAACCAGGGGTGGCCAACCAGTTAAAAAAAGAACCTGCACCATAGCAAAGACATGCCTGTCCACACTACAACAGCAACAGTGACTCCCAGATCTAATGACAGTCATAATATATAGCAGTTTTTGTAGTTTTTTTCTTACCTAGATTAACTCAGTGAGAAACCTGACAGTGTTTTTTATCCACAATCCTTTTCAGGTCTGGCTTGTACTCGGTTGTAGCCACTCGAAGCGATTCTTTCACGTGTGGCCATAAGAACAGAACTATGTTTTTTTTTTAGTTTTTTTGGGGGCTTTTCCACTTTTAATGGACAGGACAGGTGAAAAAGGGGAGAGAGAAGGGGAAGACATGCAGGAAATCGTCACAGGTTGGATTCGAACCCTGGACCTCTGCGTGGAGGCCTAAACCTCTAATTATACAGTATGTGCGCCTGCTCTACCCACTGATCTAACCCAGCCACATACAGCCACCTCTGCTGTAAACTGAAACAAGGGTTCCTTGAACACCCTGCTGTGTGCACAAGTGCACTGCCTTTTTATTACCATGAGTTTACATACACGTCTCTACTGATTGGGTATTACCTGTGACACAGCCACTAAGCGAGAGACACGCCCACAAAACATACCTCAAAGCCTGTTGCACACCGTTCAATTCAATAAAATTTTATTTACAATATCTATCTATAAATTGCAGGAACGTCTATCTGTCTGTGTGTGTGTTATGCGCATAGCTCTCAAACCGTTAGTCCGATAGATTTCAACCTTGACAGGTGTCTTGCTACGGGCACGAGTAAGTGCAGTGCGAAGTTTGACGTTGTTTGGATTAGAAATGCAAAAGATATCATCGGTAAAAGAATAACACATTGGCTTTTGCTGCTCTAGCCGCTGGCCACTCCCCCTCTCACACTTCACGCTGACTGAGCTCAGCACAGGACCAGAGACAGAGAGGAAAGCAGCGGAGCTTTGGCAGCTAAAATGTGAAATACACCTCAGACCCACAAAAATGTGCAAAGTAGCACTACTTTGGACTGTCTTTGACTTTGAATAAACAAACGACAATTCCCGAATTTAAGGACGTTTCAGAATCCCACACATGTAAAGCACACCCACAGACAACAAGTGCAGACAGAGTGTGATGCCACTTATAGGCAGGTTATCTATCTAATATCTGTATGTATGTGTGTCCGTGTTTGGGGGGGAAGGTAACGTGCACATCACACGCAGACGCCACATGCAGAATGCTTTACAAGAGCAGGGGGTGGAGGGTGGGGGGTGTTATAGCCTTTGACTCTTTTCCTGCATTTATTATGCATTTATATCTATTAAATATCTGTGAGCTGGCAGACCATAACATAATCCCTGAGATGATTCCTTCACATCTCAGAGTTGAACCGGGCAGACACAGCACCCTGGGTCAGGTTTTAAATCGAATCGAATCGTAAATCGAGTTTTTTATTATAAAATAAAAAAAGCAGCAATACCACAGACCAAGCAATCGCCCTTTTCAAACAGGCACATTTTCAATGGGCTCTGTACTAGTAGTATCAAATCCTAACAAGAGTTATCTCAATACACTTTACAGATAGAGTAGGTCTAGACAACTTCTATAATTCACAAAGACCCAACAATTCCAATAATTCTCCCGAGAGCCAGCATTTAGTGCAACAGTGGCGAGAAATACTTCCTTTTAGGCAGAAACCTTGAGTGGTGAAGAAAAACTTACTTTTAGGCAGAAACCTCGGACAGACCCAGGCTCTTGGTGGGCTGGCGTCTGCCAGTGATGGTTGGGGGTACGATGAACAGTGGCAATTATAGTAACAATAAAGATAATGGAATTGTGACTAGAAATAGTAGCTGTAGTAATTCCGTTGCACACCGTTCTGAGGAAACATGTCGTTCAACCTGAAACCCGTAGCAAAATGGTGCGCACCGTTGTCATCTTCTTCTACTTCTATTGAATTTTATGGCGGTTGGCATATATAAGTGTGGAATTACTGCCATCTGCTGGACTATCCCTTGCCCCATCTATTCCAACATTGCCATGGCATGTGTGAAAAGACGCAAGACAGAAATGTTCCTGAATGTAGTGCTTGTGTGAGTTGTGAAAATCAAAGGTTATCTACCGGGAACTATGTCTGAAAGAGGCTGTGAAGCGCATTTACTGTAATTGAGACATTAAAATTTAGGGCACATATTTTTCCCTGATGTGGCCTAATGTAGTTTGTCATCCTCTGCAGGGAAGTGGTTTGTGAGCACAGGAAAAGACAACCTGCTCAACGCATGGAGAACCCCCTATGGGGCCAGCATATTCCAGGTAAGTGTGGAAGAACGTAACACAACAACATATACATCCAGGCAGCTGAGAGGCCAAATACAGTACAGTATGATTACTAGAGTACTGAGTACTGATTTTACGGAATTGCAAGTCTTCAACACCTTTCAGCTTTTTTGAGGTAGAAGGTCAAACAAAAAGTTAAACACACAAGTGGAGTTGCTGAATACAGCAAAATCAGAAATCTTAAAGGTAAAAGTAACTGTAGGCTATATGAGGGGCACAAACATTTGAACAAGAAGCCTTTATTGGTGTTTAGAAAAGATACAGTTGCAGTGTGAGCTAAATGTGCACTCTATACATATATTGTGGACTGACTGGACGGAGAAATAAATCACATCTACAGTTCAACACCTGTCTGTCACACACATGGCCTTCATCCCTTTTTGGCTTTTTCTCAGTCTGTGCATCTTTTACATTTTCACACATCTTTTATTCCCCTTACAGTCAAAGGAGTCGTCCTCAGTGCTGAGCTGTGACATCTCCACAGATGACAAGTACATTGTGACGGGCTCAGGAGATAAGAAAGCAACTGTCTACGAGGTCAACTACTAGGAAGGCTCGACCACTTCCATTCAGGCACTCTGCGGTGTCACCAACACCTATGTACAATTCTTAATGTATAAAATGGATTTGAATGGAACTAACCAAACAGACTCTTGGACAGGAGCGTTTTTCAACTTCAAAATGAAGAAGCAGAACCTAGCAGAGATTTTCTTTTTTTTTCTTCTTACTTGTGTCTTCTTAATTGTCTTACTTTGTTGTTATTGTGAGGATGAATGAATGTCCATGTGCACTGAATCTAGAGAGGATACTTTTGGCTATATAACATTCCTAAACTTTTAGGCCTCTTTTTTTACCAACATATTTGTACAGATAAGCAGCTACAACACAAGTGTAGTTGTTCACATGCTTTCCTTTCGTACTTTGTTATACCTGAAGGCTATAAAAACATTGTGGCTGGATCATTCCCGGCTGACACCAGAACATTTTCTCTGAGATCTTCCAATTTGGCACAACATAAACATACTTACCTAAAAATGGCAACACTTGAAAGGGTTACTATTGGTTCTTGTAAATATTACAAAGAATTTTCTCTTTTAAAACTTTGTTTTTCTGTTCAGAGTCTGCTGCCAAACTTATTCCACACCCTGATATACTGTTTATGTGCTTAATTGCATCTTTAAGGGGTGTAGCTTTCATTTTTGTAGATGCACATGACAAACACACAACAACTATATCCAAGGCTTTATTCAGTAACAACTTCCTGTGGATAAATTGTATTGTTCTGTGTTTTGATTGACCTGGACAGCTTGAATTACTACTGTAAATGCAGTGTTGCCATTTTTTTTTATTACATTTTGGTTCTGTTTCCTGCTTGCTTTCAGGCACTTCATGTTAATACCTCATACCAAATTTGCCTTTTTTAAATGTTAATACACTTTTTGTTTGTTATGTTTGTCTAAATTAGTAAAATCAGCATTCCACATGTGAAAAACATCACATTTTCATTCCATAACAAATGCATGCTGAACATAGTGATTACACAAACAAAATACAACATGTTGATTAGTGAGCTGTACAGGTGCTAGTAAGCTGATTATGTTGCCAGACTTTATGCTAAGCTAAGATAACTGGCTATAACTTCATATTTACCTTTCACACGCGAGTGTGTAGATCTCCTCATCTAACTCTCAGCAAATTATCACTCAGTCACTGCGTGTGTGTTTTTGTGTGTGTGTGTGTGTGTGTGTGTGTGTGTGTGTGTGTGCGTGTGCGCTGCGACCCAGTGGGAGTTGATCAAACAAACTCACAAGATTGCCCTCGGTCCCCTCACTACTGTGTGACCTTTGCTCTTGGTTCTGCCCCCTCAGTTCAGACTCCTCTGGATGCTCACTGGATTCTGTGTGACAGATTTCAGTGAAACTGTTTGATTGGTGTTTGGAGGTCAACCAGCTCTTCATTTCCTGCCTGGAGTTTTATGTTTAGACTTTTGGAAACTTTTCTGAAAAACAAGTGGTCAACAATACGCTTGTGATTTCTCTTGGATATACTTCTATCGGCTTGTAGAAATAACACAGTGCCTTTATGCTGCTGCGCTTCTGATTCCATTTCGTCCTGCTGAGGGTTCAACTACACAGCGATGAAACGAGATGGACTCTGCTATTAGGTTTTTAACAAAATACTGTTTTTGAGTTCAACATTTAAGGATGAATTTTATTAAAAAAAAAAAATAATAAAAAGATCAGTCATGAGCAAATTAACACAAACGGTAACCCAGATTATCCAGTCCAATTTGTATCGATTGTCTGTTGTTCACTTTGAAGTAATCAGGACCAAACTCCTCTTTGTCGCCCGCTTTGCTTAACAAATGCATGGGATGGAAAATATACTATTCATGGCTACTGCTGTCTCAGTCTTTGTCTTGTCTTTTTGATTGTTTGAAGTATGGTGCCATTAACTACAAGTTTTTGAAGCTACAATATTCTTCACCGTACTTTTTCTTTCTGCTTTCAAGCTTTGTTCTTATTGCTATTGCATTTCTGTTGCATAATCCCCATGCCCAAATGGCACTCACCTCACTTGTATTGTTATTTTAATCCCAGGAGTGGCATATTATAGCTTTATCTTCCAGTTCTAGACTCCTTGAGTGCAAAAGACGTGCTCAACCTGTAAATCAAGAAGGAAAAGCAGGTAGCAATGAGCCAAGAGAGATTTCCAGGTTTTACTGTTTATGGGATTAAAATAACATAAGGATTGGTTACTCTCTCTGATTTACTTTTCAAACTGATGAAGGGTGCAGTGTTCATACCTAGTTCTAACCTGCCTGACACCTAACTTCCTGTCTGATAATTTTACTGTAGGTCTGAATAGTATATTAAAATCAGAAAAAGATCAGTATGTGTGAGTCTGGGACACTCATGCAAGTATTAAGTCTTCTCTAGGTTTCTGAGCATGCCCTTCTCGAGTTAAATGCCAATGAGAAACCTATTTAAAGATTGCCATTTCTTTTTAAAATGTCTTTAGGATATTTTTGTGGCTGTGACACAGACGTAATCAATTTGAGTTGAGAAACTACTGATAATAACTGCACTGGTGTGAATGTAAAGGGATATTTTGCAGCAAAGCCACTGAGACTAAGTCTAATGAGTTTGATACAGGAGGGACCCTATGTAAGATATTACACTGTTATGACTGATATTTTTGTAATTTCTTTGACAG
Organism: Perca flavescens; assembly: GCF_004354835.1. Taxonomy (NCBI): domain Eukaryota; kingdom Metazoa; phylum Chordata; class Actinopteri; order Perciformes; family Percidae; genus Perca; species Perca flavescens. Next base: position 25,920,176 of record NC_041335.1, read on the forward strand.
ACACACACAGTGACACTGTACTGTGTTTGTTTTTCACAGTGTTTGCCTTATTCTGTGCTTTCTTTCTAAATTTGAAACATCTCTGTGTTTGCTGCAGTCAGCTATACGCTTTCAAATTAAAGTGACAATTTGTTCACCTTGCTGTCTTTGACTTCTCAGCTGCGTTTTCTGCTAAATAGCTACTGTGCGGCCTATGTCCCCATTAATAATAGGAAAATATAAAATACACAGGTAATACTTATGTCAAAAGTCATACCTTAATGTTAATTGTGTCATCTGATTGCTACAAGTTAGCTGGCTAACATGACCTGATACAGAAATTATTTACATGCGTACAATAATGATGTGTAGAACATACTGTATAGCTTGACTGAACTCATGGCGGTGTTGTACATTTACTGTAAACATGTATTAATTCAAGCTTACAGTGGAAAGAAACTTCCTGATGTTGAGTTTTTTCTTTCCTCTTCAATACAAAATGCCTTTGCTCTCTTTTTTCTAGTCTGTGATTGATTTTATTAAATTATTGTGTGGAGTTGTTGTCTGATACTTTCTGAGAAGTTCTGCAACAATGATTCCAAATGTTGAAGAAAAATATATCCAGTGGAAGCAGTACTCAGACCTTTTACTAATGTAAAAGTAGCAATACCACAGTGTAAAATACAAGTGAAATTCATTCAAAATTCTAAACTTTTGTTGAAGTACAAAGTATTACCATCCAAATACACCAAAAGTCAAACGACTGATTATGCAGATGAGCCTATATCAGTATCATATATTTAATATTGGATTATAATTATTAATGCATTAATGTGTTACCATCACTTTAATGTTGTAGCTGGTAAAGGTGGGGCTAATTCTTTAAGTTAGTTCATTTTTAAGTTTAATTTAAGTTTTTACATGCTGCTGGGTAGCTTGTAAATTCACTAAAATAAAATAAAAATCAATAACGTTCAATAAAGTCTTATCTTAAACTATAATATATCATAATTTGTTAATTTGTTAATTATATTTTGTATTATTAATCAGAATCTGTAAAGTTACTAGTAACTTCAGTTATTAATTAAATTAAGTGGAGTAAAAAGTGCAATATTTGCCTCTGAAATGTAGTGAGTGGAAGTAGAGAGTAGCATGAAATGGAATTACTTAAAGTACATGTACCTGAAAATGTTACTTAATTCTACTAGATTAAATGTACTTCGTTACCTTCCACCACTGAGCATATCTGCATTTCTGTGGGACAGGCAGCTTGTGCCCCATGTTGGTTCAACTGACACACATTTAGTTTGACTCCTCTACTTGCCCAGCTGAAGTAAATGACCTTGTTTTTCCTCCGTGGTGTTATGGTGTGTATAAAAGAAGGATTTTCTGTATCTTCAAAGAGTATTCATGGTATTACGATGATCATATGAAAAAGGATTGGGGGTGTGATGGATTTATGACACATGTTAACCTATACTCAGTGACAGCAGATTCCTAACCCCCTGCAAAAAAGGTATTACATGTTCATGACACAACACTTGACTTCTCCACTGGTCTCTACATATTTCATTCCTTAATTCACACATTTGTGTATGGCAACCTTTTAATGGACTCATTAACAACCGGCCTCTTTTGTGCATGCCCAGGGCATTAATATTCTAACAGTTTCCTTGACAATCTAATCCTACTACCACACAATTACACTGGCTACAGCCTACTGTCAGCCAAAGCAGACATTTAATTTGGCATCAGGTTATAGCTTTCTGCCCGTGAAATAAACTTGCCGCACTGTCTCATGGCCAAACAACCAGAACAAGAACTTGCCTCTGAATCGTCTCTACACTTGAGCAGAAAGCAGATGCTTCAATATTAAGTAGCCATGTTATATCTGCTGAGGCTATTGAGTTCATTCCAATGACTTGACTGGCAGTTTTAAAAAAATGTGGCTTTTATCACTTTTTCTACATTCACTACAAACAAACCTGTATTTAAAAAAACTATTAAATACAGACAGTAGTACCAGTACTGGATGTGTACAAAACTAATATCACATTAATTGTCACTATTAATCTTCAATGTCCTCTTTAAAGTAATGTGACAAAACTTTGCCAAAAAAAGCTATGGATTTTGACTGGTAGTTTTGTTAGAGGCATACTCCACATCCATATTAAGTGAGCTACAAAACAGGGGTTTCAGGTGTTTCAGTGTGGCATTTTAGTGCAAGCTCACAGGTCAACGCATGTCTCTGTCTAACCTCCTATTGTGAACGTGCTGTGTTCACGCAGAGCACAGCGCTGGACTGTTGAAGTGGATTAAGTGATCTAAGTGAGGGCTGTGGAGGAGGACGCTCCAGCATTACAGTAAATGATACTCCTGTTACAGCTCTCCAACCGGCACTTCAAACAACCAAAAGTGGGAGAGAAGGAGGAAAGGTGGGGATGCAATGTGGGAATGAGCCAACCCTACTTTAACATGTTATATCAAGAGCACTTGCAAATTGCCCACTTTCCTGACAGACATAGACGTTGGATTAAACAAACAATAGCAAGATGACTTTAGCGTTTATGTGTTGCATCACATTGCTGGTAGATTTGGCTCATAAAGCTGCAAAGATAGAATTTACTTCTGCACACTTGGATGTTAAAAGTATGCATGTTTGTGACCACTGCTGTCTGCTGCCATAATGTTTGCAAAGTGCCACTTTACATAACATTACAATAGTCTACCAACTTCAGAGCACTGTGAGAATCACTCTTAATGAATTCACTTTTAGAGCACTGACAGCACACTTTGGAGTCTCCTAAAGAGGATTATAGATGCAACGGAGTGAATATTTACTGCACTTCAAAACAAAGTATGTCAAGCTCTCCTTCAGAACACAGCTCAGTACAAAAGCATTGAACAAGAGTCTACACTAGCCATGTAGCAGCACTGTGAGGTTGTACTTAAGCACAGATGCTACCATTTGGCAGATTTAACATGTACACCATCTAGTGTAGCGTGCTAACATTTGAGAATTAGGACTAAACACAAAGTACAGTTGAGGCTAATGGGAATATTATAGGTTTTGAAGGTATTCTGTCATAAACCAAAGTAATAGAATAATAATTAAACATTTAACCTGATGATGGTGCTGTATGGCAAGTTAAGGGATCACCAAATGTATTACAAATCATCCCGAGGGCAACATGAATGCCTGAACCACATTGTATGGCAATTCATTCAATAGTGGTTTAAACATTTCATTTAAAACCACAAACGTCAACCTGATGGTGGCGCTTGAGGAAAAGTCAGGGGATCACCAAAGTCAGCAGGCTTTCTCCTCTGGGAATCACGAATGTCTGTACAAAATGTAATGCCGATCCGTCAGTTGTAGAGATATTTCAGTCTGGACCAAAGTGGTGGACCAACCGACGGCCAGATAGATATTGCCAGAGCTAGAATAGCTAAAAACAAGACACAAAGCTCTCCTTCGCAGCTCACTGCAAAACTTTATATACAAATGTGCCATAACATCACAGAATAATGCCCTTTAAACCCGAGGAGTCTGCAAATTGCCATCCAAACACCCAATGCAGCAGCTGATTTTAGTAACAGCTAATCAGTAAAATCAGTAAAGCACAAATTACAGCAGCATCCAACATAAAACACATCAGATGCTATTTTATCACCAGTTAGTGCTCATTCAAAACCAATCACTACATCAGCAGAGCCTTCTTGCCCTTTCTTGGCTCTTGACAGATTAAACCACTTAAAAAAAAGCTCTTTCTTTTGGCACAGTACGAGTTGTGGTTGCTAAGATATTTTTTTAACCTAACCTCACCTGATAACAGGATTGGGGATGTTAGTGAACAACACCATTCCTTTCCAGCTACTGTGCTTTGATCATAGAACCTCAGCTGAACTTATAATCATTGGTCATTCTTTTGAAGGGGTACATACTGTAAAATCCCAGGAGAAAGCGGTGGATATGCTGCTGTGTTTCTTTGGTCTTTTATTCCCTTAGAAAACCCATTTTGTACAAAAGGGACAAAGGGACTGGAAATGCTAGGAATATTTTTCACTTTGGTGGCTTTTATACTCCTTTAGTACACTGCGGGCAACTTAATAACTTTGGCCAAATACAAAACATTACTTTATAACCAAAAATTGGAGAAACATATGGCTAAAATGCACCAACAGGATTTTTCACACATCGAGGTGTGCAGCAAATACATTAACAACTAACTTGCCAGACAGTAGCTCAGCGTGGCATTTTATAGCATGGCATTAGAAAAGAAAGTTTGTCACAGTGCTGGCATTTCTGCCCACTGTGTCACATTAGTGGAACACCAGGATGAAAGCTCATTTCTGTCAGTCCCTGTCCCCACCAAAAATATAAAATAAATGATGCTCCCAGTGCTGCAAAAATGTGTCTTACTACAGTGGGAGGATTAAACCTACAGTATGAAAGGAAATTCCTGTGAATAGAGATGTGTTTCTTTAGTGCAGGGACAGTTCATGCTATATGTTCAGGATGCACTTTAGAGTATTTTTAATGGGATTATATAACAGCTGTAAGGCTCATAGTATTCTCTTTTACGGTCTTGTATTGCATTCAAACAAATCTATCCTTGTCATATCTGACTTATGTATTAATATCTCCTCCCATTTCTCACCTTGCCCGTCTCATCATAACTGTGAAAGAGATTGGATCATGGTACATACGAGGGAGCACGTCCATCAGCTTATCTGGTGGTGATCCTGTAATGAGATGAAAGATTTGTAAGGAGCTTTATACTTTTGAGTGATTCAAAGGGACATTTCTCACAACAACTGATGCTGCTTACAATTTCCTGCCCTATTACAGGGTGGACTAATGATTAATTCATGTCCCTACCGTCTTTAAGAGGTTGTGCCCGTTAGTGGGCGGGAGGGGGGCACACTCTGCGGAGCTTTGATATCCTACATTTATTGCCTGGTCACACATTAATGACTTCTTTGAGCTGTAAAAACGAGCATCATTATCCCTTTTCACAAAGGGAAGGATGAGAGATTTCAGCTCAGCTTGTATAAAGACAGGGGCCTGTGTGTGTGTGTGTGCGCACGCGCATGTGCGTGTGTGCGTTTGTGTATATATGTGTGTGTGTGTGTGGGAAAGGATGGAAGAAGCAGCTTTTTTGTGTACTGTTCAAACCAAACAGCAATTAAGGCTGTTGAAACAGGTTTTATTAAATAAATGTAATAAGTCTGTACAGTAAAATGTGCGCATTGCCTCTTGATTTATTCATTTGAAATGGGGTTTATATTGTACTCCCATACATTTGGGGTACTTGCAAGAGACTGAGATTTCCTGACTTTAAGTTAGTATGTGTCAAGCTCCAAGCAAAGCCGGATCCCACATTTCCCATAATGCAACTAGGTAGCATCATTCATTAGACCCTTCCTTCTTTGATAATGCCCATGTCTTTCAGATTCCACACCCTCTGTTTATAACACATGTTTGAGCAGTTAACTCTGATGACATTGTCAGGGTTATTCCCCAGACTTTAGAAAGCTCCCTCCAGAGTTGTAGCTACGCTCCATGATGAGTAAACTGACCTTCATATGTAAAACTGATGGAGTGTTCCTTTAAATTGAATTCATCTTACTGTAAGACTTAGACTTGACATTGTTTAAAATTCTTCCAGTTCTGTAATGCTGTTTGTCTAAACACAACCAGCACTACAGGTACTGCTCTTAAATCAAAACACTTCTTAAAATATGATAAAAAAACAAACAAAAGGAAATAATTACAAATGTGACCAAACAGTCAAGCACCACCTTTCAATTTATTAATACAGAGTGCAACGAACACATTTGAGTCAGTACCAAAAAGGTATTGAGGTTTGCTACCCGCCCTTACTCAAGACATGAGTGGTGATAACCTGTGCAGTGGAATATGTATCAGTTCTAGCTGCAAATCAAGGAAGCTTTGAGACATCTGTATGCTGTACAAAATTGACTAATAAAATACTATAATAAAAAACAATTAGTACATTACATGTCATTTTTCTTTTTTAGTACATGCTGGCATAATGCTTTAAAGTGACCTAGTGGCTTGACCATTTGGATTTTTAACAAATTTAATGAGGAAATGACCCTGTTCTTCCTTTCTTTTTCATCCACCCCATGTGTGCTTTTCCTTCACTCCACTTGCAGTCGACAAAATATGTTATTTGTTTATATATATATATATATATATATATATATATATATATATATACATATATATATTTTACTTTTAAGAGGCTTTTCATGCCTCTACATCTATTCTGTCACTTCACCACTGCGGCAGTGAGAAGGGTTCAAGGGTCACGGCAAAGTAGAGAGAGCTGGATGAGTGAGAGGGTTTAAGTTCGCACAGAGAGTGGAGGATTGTATATTTCCTAAGAAAACAGGAGCAGCCATTTGAGTGGAGGTCATCAACATTTCTATGCATGCCGACAGAATAGGTGGAAGCGTTGGAGGAGAAAGGCCTCTTAAAACTAAATGAACTAAAAGCTCTTGGTTTGAATGCTCTTCAGCCTGTACTCTGCCAAATGTACTCTAGCTCGAATAAAGCACTCAGGTCAGAAGGGATGTTTTTTTTAAGCTTTTAGGCTAACTCTGATTCCCACTTAAAACCACCTTTAGTCACCATTTCTAAACGAGACAAGGCCTTTTCTCTGCACCCGTTTCACTATCATGTTACAGTTCAATAGAAATGTTCTTTACACTTTTTGAGACACTTCATACTGATGCTCAAAACTTCCATCTAAGATGGGTCAAAAAAAGAAACTTAGATGAATTCCTCTGCTTTCAAATCAAGATATCAAGATAATAGCCAATTTAGCTTTTTTTTTCATTTTCTAGATTTTTTTTTGGAGATCAACAAATATATTTTTATATAAATAGCTCACACACACACACACACACGCACACACACAAACACACACACACACACACACACACACACACACACACACACACACACACACACACACACACACACACACACACTATGCACTGATTTTGGGGGTTTAATGCTTGTAAAATCCACATGATGGCAGTATGGATCTGTCTAATGATCTCTTTTTCTCTCACTTGGCATCTTGGTTTGTAGCTTAATTTGAATCATAAACACACTGCAATTTTCAGTTTTAATGTTTTAAAACATCACGTTTTAATTGATTAATGGCGTTATAATTGATGAATTGTGTGAGAAACCACATTTTGCATAGATTAATTAATTAACATTTTTTGAGCAGGGCATGGAGGATGTAGATTACACGGAAGATGTAGACTACATAAGAACTTAGACTTATTGCTGACCATGGGAATAGTGTGTGGACAAAATAACATGAATAAATTAAATCTTAATTCAATGTCCACTTACAAGCTTTTTTGGAACTTTCAGCCATACGTTACTACATAATTCATAGGATGCAGTTGAAAGCTACAGAAAAAGATTGTAAATTGACCTTGAGTTAAGATTATTATGTCAAAGATTTACATTAAAGATTATACTGATAAAAGAGTAGCATATGTTGAGCACATACTGTACTGTATATAAAACACATGTAGACAGTTTGCATAGCAGCAGGTGGCGATATGGAGCTTTACTCGTACTAACCCTAACCACAGAAGAAGATTTAACTGCTAGCTAGGTTAAACATTGCACGTTTAGATAGACGTGAGCATCAAAATGCTTCTACAGACGGTCAGACCGTGGTTGCTTCGTTGCAGGAGCATACCTTTGGCTTGCACACGGTCTTACTACGCCGATAAAGTAGCTCGACTCGGGTCTCAGCCGGATAAACAGTCTTCTGAATTTCAGGTAGGTTAGCCTGTTGCTAACGTCAGCTATTACTCACTGCTAATGTCAACGTTAGCTAACTGTTTAACTACACAACTGACAGACAAATTTAAAACCACGCTTATGTCAGCTAATGTTGCCAAGCATAAAGAATATAGTTTATTCAGTTCCTAAATCACGCAGAGGCTAGTTCTAGCTAGTTTACTGGATACAAGATGTCAACTTCAACACCTTGAGCTGTCATTTTTATGTCAGCCAAGGTCTAACGTCAAGCAGCATTATCATCATCATCATCATAAGTTTGCTTGACAGCTGCATTTCTACTATTTCTACACCATTCTTCCTGCCTTTCCACAGTTAGAAACAGCCTTCAGCTCCACGTGTCATGACAGGTTTGTAAGTTAAACAGAGTCCTGGTCGAGTAGTCCTGCTGGTTAGTTATGCCACCAAGTCGGTTTACTGGAGTGAAATTGTAATTTCCTTGTATGCGTCCTAGTATGGGCGATATGGAGAAAATCAAATATCATCACGATATTTTTGACCAAATACCTCGATATTGATACCGCAACGATATTGTAGTGTTGACTATTGGTGCTTTCACAAAATATTTACACAATGAGATTTTTGATAAATAATCATCAGTAATGTGGATATAATGACTAAGTGGGTAAAGGCAAATAATAGAACATTTACAACAGTCTGGTAAGTTCAGAAAATGACATCACTTTACTGTAATGCAGCCTTTAAAACTAGGAAAAGACAACTAATGCCATATTACGATATTCATAATCTAAGACGATATCTAGTCTCATATCACGATATCGATATAATATCGATAAATTGCCCAGCTCTACATCTTAGCCCCATTTTGTGGCTCTCAAGTAATCATCATTTTCCCAGTTGAAACTTTTCATAGCTGGGATTGTATACATCCCAGGTGGAGGTGTAGATTGCTAGAGTGGCAACCAGCAGAGCTGTGGTACTCGGTGACCAGAGTTAAGAACCTCTGGCTCAAGGTATACAGTATAACTGATGATGAGTTAGAAAAAATTAAATGCATCAACGTAGAGCTGGGCTGTATATCGATATTATATTCATATTGTGATATGAGACTAGATATCGTCTTAGATTTTGGATACCGTAATATGGCATAAGTGTTGTCTTTTCCTGGTTTTAAAGGCTGCATTACAGTAAAGTGATGTCATTTTCTGAACTTTTCTATTATTTACCTTTACACACTTAGTCATTATATCCACATTACTGATGATTATTTATCAAAAATCTCATTGTGTAAATATTTTGTGAAAGCACCAATAGTCAACACTACAATATCGTTGCAGCATCGATATCAAGGTATTTGGTCAAAAATTCTATTTGATTTTCTCCATATCGCCCAGCCCTACATCAATGTGCAAAATCTACCATAAACAACATTTGTTGTTCAACTGTAACTTCTAAAGCTGACCAGTTAGGTACCAGCATTACTTAGCACTTAAACATAATATAACAAATACAGAAACGTATCAGGCCAAGGTAGGAGAAAAGGCAAATAGGATTTACTTTAAAAAGAAATGTTCATAGGTTTTAATGCTGAAGAGTTATAATTGACTAATTCTGATCATAAGATGCATTAGTATACCCGTACATAGTGTCCACATCCAGTAACCAACAACCAATTCATCTTTACTGATGCAACACCAAAAAATTTCACTTGATGGCACCACACACAAATTTTCTTTATATTTCCAGTTTATACAAATGTAAACATGTCAGCTTATACCAATGTAAACATTTCAATTTTTTGATTGCGTCCCACATTAAATCAGTGTTAATGCAGCTATGTTCTTGACATTTTTTTATTTCGTCTTGACAAAAAGGGGGTAGTAAACTTCGCTATTGCAGATGATCTAAGAGCTGACTTTAACAATGTAATTAGCGCCATAATCATTACTTGTCTTCTTTTCTAATTGGGAAATGTCATGATGTTCGCCCACTCATACGATGATTGGGTGTTATTGCAAGCTAAAGGGTGTTCTCAGTTAACAGTCATTAGGTGCTATGTCTGCCACAATCTGTAGAAATTATATAACATGACAAACTAAACTAATGTCTATGTACTCTTCTTGTTTTTCAGGAGAATTATGAGCGAATGCAATTGCTTGTTGATGAACTGAAAAGCCGGACAGAGAAGGTTAAATTGGGTAGGTGTGAGCACATGACGGATACACACTTTGCCAAACTTAAATTCATCACTGTGTTTTCATTCCAACAGTGAGTTAGTTTCCAAGTTCAGGCCATCTGGGTGATGAAAGTGTTGACAAAACACCTTTACTTACCCTTATCTGTTCTAATAAAAATCCCTATAAAAGGGTAAAAACTCTGTTTACACTGTTTGCAAACATTGCCAGTCACACTTTTATTTACAGTCAATATTGATTTCAGTGCTAGTACTCATTTAACTTTGAGTAGAATACTGTGTATAACTATAACTGTTTTAATGTGTAGGGTGTATATAGGTCTGTACATAGTCTATATTCACAAAGTACCACTTCCTGGATTGCTCCAGTGCTGCAGGAAATTCTGCCGGATGCATGTCTTTTTGCCGATGTCCGTTTGCTTCTGCTTTCTTTGTGTTGGAATTTTAAACTCTGGTGGATTTATGAGGACTGTTAACTGCTCCTCAGATCTCTGTATGGTAAATTGAAACAGCTAGCTAGACTATCTGTCCAATCTGAGTTTTCTCTTGCATGGCTAAAACAACTTTTGAGCATACACGTTCCATCAAAACAAGTTCCTTCCTGAGGCTATTTAAAATTCTATGGCTATGCCAATGAACAGAGCACATTTTTCTCCCATCCCGGAATGCTGTGTGGACTAGCCAGACCTTCCTCCGCAGCTCTGTGGAGAAAGGTCTGGCAACACTGCTCAACACTGGACTATCCAAAGTGTTGCCAACTTGTTTGTTAACATTCTGTTTAGGGCTGCAGCTATCGATTCTTTTGAGAGAGAGAGAGAGAGAGAGAGAGAGAGAGAGAGAGAGAGAGGCGCCAGCTCTTTAGAGCTACAAATGTCATTTTGCATCGAGGATTTTTTCTAATCGAATTATTCGAGTTATTCAAGGAATCGTTTCAGCCCTAATTCTGTTTATTTTTGATTTATCCAGGTGGGGGAGAAAAAGCCAGAAGACTTCATACTTCTCGTGGGAAACTCCTGCCTAGGGAGCGTATAGACAGACTGCTGGATCCAGGGTATATCATCTACTTCCGTCTTTGACTCAAAATTGATTGCTGACTCATACCCAGTAGACCAGATGCAAAAGATTTGTAGTGCTCAGGTTTGATGTCATTACACAAACCATGGCGCCAGTAGTTCTAATGTCTGATGCTTTACACACTTCCCAACATCTCAAGTGTAAAATTGTTATTTTAAATTAAAGCATGTATGACATGTTTCTTTTTAACTTTGGTTTTCTTGCAGGACCCCTTTTTTGGAATTCTCTCAGTTTGCAGCATATGAATTGTATGGAAAAGAGGAAGTCCCTGCAGGCGGTATCCTTACTGGGATTGGGCGGGTTTCAGGGTAAGCACCATGAATGAGCAGATATTTCTGCTAAAAACGGACTACAAAATTAAATAGGATTTTAAGCCACTGTCTGTGCCTCTTTAAATGCAGATTAAACATTCTTAACTAGATGCAGAATATTCAAATTGTAAAGTCTATGATAATTACATGGGGTGTTAATTTTATCTTTGTCACTTGTAATTAGCTTTTTGGTTAATTTCCAAAATGAGATTTCCCTTGAGTACTTCAGGTGCACAACTGATTTCAATGTTGTTTTTTATTTATTTATTTTTTTATCATAGGGTGGAATGTGTTATTGTTGCAAATGATGCCACTGTCAAAGGCGGAACATACTTTCCAATTACAGTGAAGAAACACCTTCGGGCACAGGAAATAGCTCAGCAGAACCACTTGCCATGCATTTATTTGGGTGAGTTTTTCTATATTCAAAAGAGTTTGTTAAATCAACAAACCTTTATTTACAAAATGGGGGAGGGGGGGGAAATATACGTTCACTAGCAGAATTGAACATATAAATATGAAAGTCATTCTGGAGAAAAACGGAAATATTGTATATCAGTAACTTTATAAAATGAGCATAATAGAAGTTGTATTTCTTCTGTGATTTATTCAGTAACTTGATCAGCCTGGTCTCCTCTGCAGGATTGTCCAAATTCAAAGGGCCTCGTGTCAGCGTAGACTTGGGACATCCCAGGAGTCCCTCTTTAAGGCTATTTAGGTTTTATCGTATAAGGAAGACTGAGCGTCTGTAATATAGCCAGAGGCCAGATTTTAACGGTCCCATGGCATGAAAATTTCACTTTATGAGGTTTTTTAACATTAATGAGTTCCTTTAGCCTGCCTATGGTCCCCCAGTGGCTAGAAATGGCGAGAGGTGTAAACCAAGCCCTGGGTATCCTGCTCTGCCTTTGAGAAAATGAAAGCTCAGATGGGCCGATCTGGAATCTTACTCCTTATGAGGTCATAAGGAGCAAGGTTACCTCCCCTTTCTCTGCTTTGCCCGCCCAGAGAATTTGGCCTGCCCATTAGAAAGAGAAACATCATGGCTTTTAAACGAGCAAAGTGGCAGTTGGTCAAGGCCACACCCCCAACATCCACCTTGCCCCCTCCTCCTCAGTAGCTACAGACACAGAAATGGCAGATCCTAAGGAAAGCTCATTGTGGGACTGGCTCTAGTGGCTGTAATTCTGCACCAAGGCTGAATTTTGGGAAAGACTTCAGATACAGTATTATGGGGCCACTAAGGCCTATATAAAAGCATCCAAAGAGCACCATGTCATAGGACCTTTTTAATAATAATCGTTGAGTTCTGAATTCTGATGTTCTTTACTCCTTTAGTGGATTCGGGAGGGGCCAATCTTCCCAGGCAGGCCGACGTCTTTCCAGACAGAGATCACTTTGGACGTATTTTCTACAACCAGGCCAGGCTATCTTCAGAGGGAATAGCACAGGTGATGCTTATGTTTGTGTATAACTTCATGGATCAGTTCTTAGAAGTGTACAGGGTTGTCTGAAAAATGATATCAAAGAGGAAATTGATTCATCTGGTTATTAACTGTTTAAGAATAGACATCCTTGTGTTTAAAAACAAAACAAGAAGAAGTCCATTTGTGTGAGAGCTGATAAATGTGATGGGTGCTGTAGAGCAGTCAGGTCTTGCCCTCCCATCTCTCCAGAAGAACCAGGGGTTATAAACATAGCTACATATGTTCTTACAACTTCAACAAACTGAATGCCTATTAATTCTTGCTAATATTGTTTCTCCAAATGATTAAAATCATATATTATTCAAGGCTTTTCCTTCTATGGCATCTGTTCTTGTTTCCTTAAGGTTTTTTTTTTTCGCCAAGCCCTATTACCGCCTGCCACATTTACCACTAGCTTGCTATATTACAAATTACGAGCCCAGTTGCCAGTGCCTAATACATTGTTGTTAATCGCATTGACAATTCATTTCTTTATTGAAAAGGGCCTAGAAGGACAGTGTCATAAAAAAAAGCGTAAAAACAAATACTGAATCTGACTTTCTACTGGTACAATCAAGTGTGAAGCTAAAAAATTGCTTGAAGCCAAGTTCTCCTTGAGCTTGTATTATACTGTCATAGAAATCAGCCATTCATTTCATAGCAGAGCTTTTGTGGCTTGGCTATCTTGAATGCCTGTTGTTAGTATTATGGCGCTTTTCCATTACATGGTACCTGCTCTACTCGCCTCGACTCTACTCGCCTTCGTCGAGCAGGTACCATGTAATAGAAAAACGCCATTAGACTTTTTCTTGACTCTTTCAGATTGCTGTTGTGATGGGCTCCTGTACTGCTGGAGGAGCTTATGTGCCTGCCATGGCAGATGAGAGCATTATTGTGCGGAAGCAAGGAACCATTTTCCTTGGAGGCCCTCCACTGGTAGGACATAATTTTGTTGTTCGATTATATAAGACTAGGATGAAAGTTGGAGCATCAAGTTGGCCGATAATCCTGTTAGTTGATTGGTGACTCATATACCATAAATAGATTTTACCAACAATTTACCAGTTAAGCACAATAAATAACTTGCTAACGGCACATACTTTTTGTTGTATTAATTAATAGCGATCAGGTAGCAGACACTACTTAATGGTGAAAACTACTTCACTCATATTGTGTTAGTTGTTTTTGTTTGCTTTATAGTCTCTGTGCTTTTGTATTTACAGGTCAAAGCTGCCACTGGGGAAGAAGTTTCTGCAGAGGACCTTGGTGGGGCTGATCTTCACTGCAAGTATGCAAGAACAGTATTTTTAATTACATTTCATGCATGGGTTTTTGATCTCATGTTTCTGCTTTTAGAGACGTGTTGTTCGTCAACTGCAACATCATTAAGCTGTTGTCGATAGGAATACTGGGACTGCACCCTAAAATAGATCAACATTCTTGACAAAAGAGGACAAACAATGTGGTACAAATATTTTCCAGTGGGGCCATTTACAAGCTGAATTTCCACAGAGAGAGTAGGTTGAATTGAGAATTGTGTAATGTACGCAGATCACATGCAGATGCAAGACAATTGGAAAGAGTAATAGGGTTTTCTTCAGGTCAAAATGTTTTTGACATGAGAAGACTCCGCTGCGACAAAACGTTCATTTAAATACATTTGTGGTATGGAGTCAGTGTGCAGGCATTACTCTTTTCATCATATTTTTTCACTGTAGGTAGAGCTAATTTTTTTGACACAACTAAATAGTCAGAAAATGTCAGTGGTCCACATTTACAGATTTAAATTAAACACATCACACACTCTTATCAGTGCTATCATTTTTTTAAGTAATGATTTATGTGCTGTAATGTCACAGCGATTGATTTTTTTTTCTTATTTTACAGAAAATCTGGTGTGACAGACCACTATGCGTTAGATGATAACCACGCACTCCATTTAGCAAGAAAGACTGTGAGAAACCTCAACTACAGAAAAAATATTGAGGTCAGTCCTATGATCACAATCATTAACAATTACCTTTTTAATTCTCTAGCATGTTAAGCTGTCTGTGCTTTCTGTTAAAATGGAGTCTGTTATATTTTTTCAGGTCACAACAGAACCTACTGAAGCCCCTCTCTACCCTGCAGATGAACTCTATGGCATAGTTGGGGGTAATTTGAAACGCAACTTTGATGTCAGAGAGGTATTTGTCCAGTTTCCTATACATTGTCTCAAAGGGGCAAGAAAAAGAAGTTAAAGGCTGTAATTAAAATGATGATCAATCACTTTGTTTTTGCTCTCTCTGGCAGGGCTTGTCAGATGGTCTCATTTGGTTTAAAGCCTGTGCCTTTGATTCTTGATGTAGACCCAGGAGCAAGAATTTCTGCTAACTCTAGAGATGTCAAACTGTTGTAGTGTAGAACAGTATTGACAGTCCATTTAGGATACAAGATCAAGTGACTGCTCCCTCTTTACAGGAGTTTTTCAACTGTAATAGGCTTTTCAACACAGGGCATCCTTAAATCACTTACATTAAAATTGTTTATTGTATCAGTTTCTTTTTTTTAAAGTATAAGTCTGGTGATTTTATATGTAATTTGTCTACCAATTTCTAACAACCAAAACCAACAATGAATTGATCCTACTAACAAGTTTCATCTGTGTAGCCAAACCCTGATTTAGCTTATTCATCTGTGCCATAGAGCTCCATTTTTGTCCAAAAGCTATTACAAACAAATCCGTGTGCAACACTGTTGCGCTGGGTAACGTTTTCCTTTGTTACCATGAGCATGGGCATTGTAGTTTATTGAATTGATTGAACATGCACTATCATGCTGTTGTAAATACTCACTATCACCATATCTTTGGCTAAATATAGTCCCAAATAAATACACCTTACCACTCATTCACTCCTGTTTGAGTAACTTTGCTAAAAACTACAGTGCCCAGGGGTCTCATTTATAAACGTGGTGTACGCACAAAACGGGGCTGAAAATGTGCGTACGCCACTTCCCACGCAAAGGTTGTGATTTATAAAAAACAAACTTGACGGGAGACTGTGCGGTCCTCCACGCAAACTCTGACCCATGCGTACGCACATTTTGGAGACAAAATAGGAATTGGCGACACAGATGGTGAGGTGGTGAACTGAAGTCAGACTGCAGAAAGTACATGTGGGAATAACGATTAGGCTACTCTTAATATGTTTAAGTATTAATGCCTCACGCACATTTCTTCACACCATATCATGAAGATTGTACTGAGTGATAATTGAGTGATAATTGTTCCATAAACACCTTCAACTCAAATCTTAAATAGAAATGTATTCTTAATATTTAATCGCCGCTGTCTCACCGTCACATTGTCCGATACGGAGCGCAGGAGGAGGTGATGGACCAGCTGCATGGAATACAGGATATCACCAAATACCCTACCATTAGATAATGGCAGAACACAGTGTAAATAACTAAATATCTGTCTTTAAAATTGTGCATATATCATCAAATGTCAAAGTCTGGAAATACAGCCGTTAAGCTCTCGCGCAATCGTTACGCTCTATGTCCTCGTTATCAGTCCGAACTTTAATACCGTTAGTGACAAAACCTGCATGAAGAAAAGTGTGTTTGCCTATTACACTTTCTTTCGTCTTCAAATTGTATCTCAGGGTGGGGGATACCACTAGTTGATGCTGTGATTTTAGCAAGGTGTTAACAATCACAAATTGTTGTAGGCTAAACATATAAATACTGCAGTGAACCAGTACATAATGCTGCATGATGGCGCTGCTGGCCCTGCAGGAGGACAGCAATGGAAGAATCAGGAGAAAAAGAGACTTCAGGGACCATGACGATGACTGGCTCATATGCCGATTTAAATTCCCTAATATAGCTGTAATAGTAATATAGCTGCGCTCTTGGATCTATGTACTGAATTGGGTCCAGTAGAGAGGGCAACGCGCCGGAACCGTGCCATCCCGGTCCATCCCGGTCCAAATACAGGTCCTTGCCACTCTGGGTGAAACCGGCCGTTTTCAGAGGGAAATGTCAGAAGTGTTTTTTTAAAATAAATATTATATATAATCTTCAACTTCATCACTAAGGCTTGTTTGGATATAATATATAGTTCTGTTAAATCTTATTATATACGTCTGGTATATCAAAGCTGTCCCCGAGTGCCGTAATGCCTGCTGTTTTGGAAGATTTTATTAATAAAGGTAGTTTATAGATCCGGTTTCCCTACACTGTGCGACAACCGGCCGAAATTATAATTCAATTGGCAGCAGTTCCCGAGTATCTGAGAGTTTTTTTTGTTTGTTTGTTTTCTCTGCCAGTCGTCATGATTCTGCATGTTTCAGTGTAACGAAGAACAGCTGCCAGGGTCATTAACATACTGATCAGCATTCACGAGGTGCTTTGCATTGACTATTTATGGTTAAAAATGGGCGTGTACAGGGCGGGATAAGAAGTTGATCCATGTACGCACACTTGTAGTCAATCTGTGATTTAAAAAGGGAACATTGCTTACTTTTTTTTCAGCACACGCCAATTTGGGCTTTTGGGCGTACGTACACTTATAGTAAGGATCCTACGCACAGTTTTATAAATGAGACCCCAGCTGTTTTAGGAAATTACTTAGCCTTTAAAAAAAAAAAAAAAAAAAAAAAAAACTATATTTGTGGTTTGAAAGAAAAAGTTACATCTTCAGTAGGACTGAATGGACTTGTTGACACTAACAAAAATATAGAATATGCTGTAACATGTCAATACACAAGCAAATTGTAAACTTGTAATGTAAGTCTCGTCCATTTTTTTTTCACTAGTCCTGTATTTGACTTTGCATTATTGACTTTAACAACTCTTCTCTATACATTTGATTGCAGGTCATCGCCAGGATTGTAGATGGCAGTAAATTTGATGAGTTCAAGGCTTTCTATGGAGACACACTTGTTACAGGTATGTGAAATGACATTCTTTTCTATTTCTACAACCCAGAGAATTATTTTTTTTTTTTTTTTTAATGGAATCTACCAAACCTTAACATTTGACTCTCCATATATACCTGTTCAGGATTTTCAAGAATATTTGGTTACCCTGTCGGAATCATTGGCAACAACGGAGTCTTGTTTTCAGAGTCTGCGAAAAAGGTAAATAAATATCCTTTGGCCGAAAACGCTAATAGTGAATGTTCTCAAAAGAATAAATATGGATTTTTCAACAGGTTACTCGTGGTACAGCGTCAATCCTATATTATAAATAAACAGGCAACACCTGTGTAAAGTGTACCAAGCTAAGCCAAAGGAGTTAGCATTGTACTGGCAATGTGTTTCTCTAAATTTCAAGGTCTTTAACTTAATACTGAAGCACTTCAGATAGTATTCTCCACAATGTATGCTGCTTACAACACTGACTACCAAAACGTCTCTCTTGAAGTAGTCTTCGTAGGTGGTTTGTACTGACCTTTCAAGATCGAGGCGCAGAGTTTCTCTTGTACGATAAGGCAGTCAAATTGCACTTGTCTGGGCCATCTCAGGAGTACTCTGATGAATGGCATTGTAATAACAGCATTTAGAAACGATGAACAAGGGACAATCATAATTTTCATTTAATATAATTCACTTAATTTGCAAGCCAGTCTGCCGTGAACAGCTGAACTTTACCCAGGCTTTGGAAAGATGAGGAGCTGAATTTGTGATTATAGACTAATATATTTTTCAAAGACATTTTGAATTAGATTACAAGCTTGACCTGAAAAAAAAATGTTTCTGTGAGGTCTCAATATAACCGTATGAGCATTATCTCATCAGTGTAATTGCAGTTGAAAGGGACTGACACAGTGCTTCAGACAGACAGATGTGGAAGAGACATGCTCAGAGAGCATATCCACAAAAAATCAATACAGCACCTGCATTTTTGAGATGCATTTTTGAGACACGCTGTCATCACTTAAGACGTGCCTGGGCTTCTATTATGCTAACTGTTAAATGGTTAAAAGCTTTTCCCCAGGTGTTTGTTAAAAGGAGAGGTAACAGAGAAAAGATTAGATTCCTGTTGTTGTGCACACATTTAGGAAGAGCAAACTGATGGATCATTTTTCACCAACTGACAGTTTCTTATAAGCAGCCGTCTTTCACGCTGTCTCCAACTTCTGTTTACACCTTGCAAGGCAAGGCAGGATGCTTCACTGAAAGAAAGCCAGCGGAGGTAGCTGCCAAAATAAAGAAAACACCTGAGTAATTCACCAATACAAATAAGATGTCTCTGCACAGTGCACTTTTGTGCTTGTTTTCCTGTGCAATAGCTCATGGTAGCTCTGTGTTGTTAAGTGTATTTTTCTGGCAAGGCTGAAGGCCATTCAGCTCCTTCGTATTCAAAGTAAAATCTAACAAGTACAAAGCAAGTGTGTAGCCAGATGACCTCCCTCCCAAGTTGATACATTTCTGATCTTGGCTCCGATGAAGATGATGATGATAAAGGTGAGGCCAATTGCTCAAAGGACACGCACTTCAGGACCGCTTCCTGTGTCAGCACAAACTATGTATGATATGTAAATGGGTATAGCAGCAGCCCAGGCACTAGACTAGTACTTCAGGCAGTTCAGCATGTACACTTTAAATATATATTCTGTTCTGTTGGTGCAGGTTATATTGCCAAGAAAAATACATCATTATCATGCTCATCATCATTTTATTTAAAGGTCATGATAATACATGTCTGTGTTTTTGTGTTTTGTTTTTCTGTTGCAGTGGGAACATACTAGATACACTGAATATTTTGATTCATTTTCAGGGAACGCATTTCATCGAATTGTGCTGCCAGCGAAACATTCCACTTATTTTTCTCCAAAACATAACCGGTCAGTGGAAACTCTTGATATCTGAGGTTTGGGGATTATTGACAGCTGCATTTTTATTTTCTCTTTCTATTACTCCATCACTTGAATTCAGAGTGAAAACAATAACGAAGGGTATTTATTAAGATTTAGGTACTTAAATAACTCACCTAGTGGACCCTGTATTTAATATAAGCTTGTAATCGCACACTGTGAAGTGATATTTGATAAAAGTGAAAATATCACAGTTTACATAATCAGATATGGCATGATGTACGTTTTATTTCACAGTATGCTCTCAGTTTACCTGTTTACCATTGATCGTTTATTTGTAACACACCTGCCCCTTGAGATGAAAACACACAAAGTCAATCCAGTTTGTATTTGCAATCTCTCCTCTGCATCTTTATCTTAGGCTTCATGGTGGGTAGAGAGTATGAAGCAGGAGGAATTGCCAAGGATGGAGCTAAGATGGTAACTGCAGTTGCCTGTGCAAATGTACCCAAGATAACTGTTATCATTGGTGGCTCCTATGGTGCAGGAAACTATGGCATGTGCGGCAGAGCCTACAGGTAAGTTAATGTAAAGTAAAATCGACAGCACCGGTAGCATTACAAATGAACAAAATGGAAGCCTGGCCAAGACCTACAGTATTACATAAATATGAAGACCACTAGCTGCATCTGAATTATTAGTGCATAATTTAAATGTACAACATGTACTGTGCATGCTGTTCAATATGTGTAATAATATGCATCAGATGCACTAGATTCTTTTATTTAGGTGGAAGTGGCCTCTTCTTGACACCCAACACCTGTAAAATGGTTGTTGTGTTGTGTACACACTCATACCTTTCATTGTAATATACTGTAGTAACATTTGCATATATTCTGTAAATAGTTTAGACATAAGCTATTGTCTGATTGGATTTAATTCAACTCTTGTCATCTGTGTCTCATTTAGAAAACAAATGCCAAGCATTATATTGTAAAATTGTTGTGAATTATTTAGTATTCCCTAAGTGGTACTTTTTCTGGCCAAAGCTCTCATAAAAGATGTTTTGCTGTAGTTATCAGACTATTACTAGAGTAGGAGATCTTCATTAATGCTGCAGGTTTCTGTTTTTTGTTGTTGTTGTTCTTATTAGTTGCTTGTCTGTGATTTAGCTGACTATTCTGGCTCTTCTCACAGCCCTCGATTCCTGTACATGTGGCCAAATTCCCGAATCTCTGTAATGGGGGGTGAACAGGCAGCCACTGTCCTGGCCACCATCACCAAGGATCAGAGGGCACGTGAGGGAAAGGAGGTAAAGATTCATATTAATCATCCAGTCGATGCTTCACTGGAAAGGCTTAAATTAGCTTTTGAGGATTTGCTGCCAAAAAACATAAACATATGAAGATTCTTTTCTTGCAGTAATGGTTTGACAAGGCACTTATACAAGGATAAAATTATATCAGCGTTAAGTGTTACTGTGATGGCTTATCTTGAATAGTGCAGTCATCAAGTGGCTGTAATTAAATTGTGTCAGGTATGCTGTTATGGGTGTATTAAGAGTGCTTTAATAGCTTCAGAATGTCATGTCACATCAGTGCCCTGATGGCAACCGTTTCAATCAGTGATGTTTAAGATGGCATTAAAAAGGAAACTAATCATTAGTTCCTTTTTTGTTTATAAATTGAATTGTAGTTTCTCTTTTTACCATCTTTATTCTACTTATATTCACAGTTAAAACCTAAAGAAAAAGTTATAGTTTTGGAGATATAACCAGCAGTTACCATGCAACAAAACAAAAACAAAACAAAGGATTTGCTTGGCAAATACAGCAGCAAGACACTGTTGGCCCGCACCTCTCTCACCCATGTATTTAGATTAGGAGATGGTGGACAAGGGAGGAATTAATGAATTCAACCTCAGTCTCGCTCAAGGTCTTTGCCAACTGACATCCAAACACACACATTTGATCCATGATCCCTTTTAGCTACCACGAACCACAAGCTAATACATAGTGGGTTTATAGGATGGGCATGCTTAGCTCGTCGCCCAAAATCACATTTGATCGGATACATTTATGTATACAACCCACAGTTCAAGACGAGTCGAGGGATTTTGATTTTTAAAAATACTTAAAAATTAAAATTTGTGACCTATATTTTTCATATAACAAGAGATAACTGAATGACACAGGATTAGATTGTGTCTAACATACAGTGTTACCTCAGTTCCTAGTTTATTTAGTCAACCTAGCTAAAACGATTACAGTCTGCAATGCATCAAAACTTCATGATGATTATACTGTACATAGTCTATATCGGCGACCTTTCATTTCTGGTATTGTTCAGGTGCCGCCGGAAATTCAGCCAGATGTCCGTGATCTTCCGCTTTCTTTGTGTTTGCATTCTAAACTCGGTGGATTTATGATGACTATGGTTAACTGCTCCTCAGATCTCTCCAGGGTAAATCGAGCTAGCTAGACTATCTGTCCAATCTGAATTTTCTGTTCCACCAAAACAAGTTCCTTCCCAAGGCTATTTTGCAGCGGCACCGTCATTGAGTCCACCCAAGACAATCGTGATAGGTTTTAAAGAAATGCCAGTTAGGGCTGGGCGATAGGCAGAAAATCAAATATCACGATATTCTTGACCAAATACCTCAATATCGATATTGCGGCGATATTCTAGGGTTGACAATTGGTGCTTTAACAAAATATCTTCACACTTAGATTTTAGATAAATAATCATCAGTAATGTGGACATAATGTCTAAGTGGGGAAAAGGCAAATAATAGAACAGCGAGAATAGTCTGGTAAGTTCAGAACATGACATCACTTTACTGTAATGCAGCCTTTAAAACCAGGAAAAGACAACACTTATGTCACATCACGATATTACGAAATCCAAAATCTAAGACGATATCTAGTCTCATATCACGATATCAAGATAATATTGATATATTGCCCTGCCCTAATGCCAATAAACCGGAGCACGGTTTTCTTCCATCCCGGAATGCTGTGTGGACTGGCAATGCAAGACTATACTGTACATGACTGTTAACATTTTTCCTGCAGTTGAGTTTTGCATACCTATAGCACCAATTCCTCTTTGTTTTAACAATGTATTCACAGTTCACAGCAGAGCAAGAGGCCGCCATGAAGAAACCAATAGTACAGCGGTTTGAAGAGGAAGGCAGTCCATACTTCTCTAGTGCTAGGTGAGCTTTGGTCATGACACATCATTCTGTGTGTGTGTGTGACAAAAATTATTCACCGAATGTAAGCAACATCTTGATTTCTGTATTAAAGTAATTGATGAAAGACCTGCATAAGTACTAGAAGAAGCATCCGATAAGTGAGGTGCATTGCGCCATCTAATGTGGTGTTTTGTTATTTTATTTTTTATACAGACTGTGGGATGATGGGATTATTGATCCTGCTGATACTCGTCTGGTTTTGGGACTGAGCCTCAGTGCAGCACTGAATGCACCAACGAAGAAGACACGTTTTGGAGTGTTCAGGATGTAATGCTTATTTAGCTTGAACAAGTGAAGACTTACCTGTTAGAGTTGGACATATGCAGTCTTTAAACTAGTCTTTGTAGTTTTACTTGTGAGGTGTCACCAGATTATAAGCAACAAACACCGAAAAAAGATGAATCACTTACGTAGAATCACACTACCTGGGATCAGTGGGGACGTGATTGGATGATGTGCTGTTGTTGTGGGATATTTCCACTAATAAGGTGTGCCTTAACTGTTACTTTTCCAGTGTAAATGCAAACTGTACTTCACTGTATTCTTTTCCTCTTTCCCCTCATACTTTGATTGGGTTTTTTAAACCAAATACTGTAAATGATGAATTATAAAAATGTGGAAACATACAAGTTGCTATCTTTTTATTCAGGACCATTACTGCAGTACCTGGTATAGGAATATCAGAGAAAAACAATATTCATAAGGGGGCACTGTTTAGCTATAAATGTTTGACTGGCCACAGTCTAGAGGGTTGGTAGAAGCACACTCAACCTTTTTTCAAGCTAAATGCCTTTGTTATAACACAGTGGTGTTCTGGTATTGACAGAGGAGCTGTTTTGAGGAAAATTAAGCTGAAGATGTCCAAGCTCGGTGCAATTATCTCTGTATGCCCACTTGAGCTCTTGTCCAGAGGCGCTAGTTTATTGTGCATTCTGAGCCAGCCGCCTATTTGCTTTTCATGTTAATAATTGTGCAAATATTGTGTTATAGCAGGCGGCAATAGGATGTAGTCTTATAGATCGCAAAGTACAGGCAGTGTGTACTGAAGCTGAGCCACCGAGGAAGAGTGCTTAACTTTGCCAGCTGGCCACCCTGTTCTTTCCTCCCTCTTTTCCATTTTGTCAATCTATCTCTTTAACTGAACATGCTGCACACAGTTGGTATGCCCACATATTGGTATGGACCATCTGAGTTTACTTTAGCAACAAGTTACATTCTTTTTCCGTAGGACTTTAAGTGGCCAAAGATTAGGTACAGCAGTAGATTTGAATGTCAGCCAGCTGGTTAAAATGCTTAACTTGAAGCCCTTAATGCTCATCTGGGTATGCTTGTGTGGCTGGCACACTGAGGCTGTGGAGAGCCTCACCTTAGGGAGAGCAAAAATAACGTGTGTGTGTGTGCGCCACCCACACATCCTCCACCACCTCCTACCACCAATTTTTAAAACTGGTTCGCTGGTTATGCTTCATCTTCTTCCACCAAATGTCACTGTGGGAGCATTACCAAACACCATGAACCAGTTTTAAAAGTTTAGATTTTATTGAAGGAAGAAAAACTTTCCAGAAATGTTCTAATGACTCAGAAAAGTATTGTCTCATGCCTGTTTGTTTTTTTTCGGTATGTAATAAAAGACAGACTACATAAATGTAGTATAATCAATCGGGTATTTATAACAATGTATGATTTCACTCTAGATTGATGACCTAACTTTTCTCTCTGACCGTGACTGCTCTTAACTGCGGTAATTATCAATCACTGGGTGGCTTCCAGGTCTCTTAACAGAAGGACAAGGCTGTCCTTTTGTCTTGTCAGAATATCTGGCAAGCTTTCGATTTGCTGTCGAGCATTTTGGCTTTGAGGTTGTACAACACTTCACAACCTAGAGGATGACAGCCTTCCCCAGAATACAGGCAATCAGGACAGTTTGCCAGACAGATGCTCTTATAAACAGAAATGTGCAGCCAGTGTGTCCAAACTTGAATGTCTTGGGACCAAAACCCTAAATTTCACATTCAACAGGGTCAAGCGTCAAACCTGGCCCTAACCTTTAGAGAACCACAATACTCGTCCTTTTACAAATCAATTTTGTATCAGAGATATGCATCTTTAAAGTTTCATTGCATTATAGGGATAAATATTGTCTTCAGCAAGAAGGACATTCCAGACACAATGGAGCTGTATTCTAGTTGAGCTGATTATTGCATCACTTAATGGCAAGGCCCGCAATACACGATTGGTTGCTATGCGTGGGTCGTGGTATCCAGGGCATCTGGCAACATTTACAACTTTGAAGAAAACTTCAAAGTAAACTTTTGAGTGCTGCCAGCCATATGCCAGTTATCAACAATATTACAGAGTCCCAGCAAGATTATTTTCTCAGGTATTCTTGCTGTATTGTTTGATATCCTTGTCAAAGTGACAGGAATGTAGTGCTCCACACATCTTACAGGTTCTTTCAGAATCCACCTCATTTCTTCTTGGCCACGAAATGTACTTTCCATAATATTTTTAGATTTTAAATTGGACTACACTTGATGGGATGGGAATTAATAACTGGCTGAAATGGTGTCAACTCTGTACTCTTCCAGTTCGGACAAACGACAAAATACAAACTCTAGGTCTTAAGTATGATTCTTTCAGACCTTCCTGTGGAGGAGGGCAAGATCTTAAAGTATCAACATATTCCTGTCACTCTGCAAAGTGCAAAGCATGTTGCTTTTGTGAGGCTCATTGTGACCGTTTACTGTTCATACATTCATTGTATGTTAAATACAGAGATTATGTTAATTCAGACCATGCTATTCTGTAGTCATTAGTTGCAGCCGTAGTGAAAAAAAAAAACTCCAGGCAGATTGGTAGACTTAACAGTAAACTAATTTACCCCCCAAAACAAGTGTCTTGGGTTAGTTTGAGGTCAGCAAAGTGAAATTCAGCGTAGTTATCATTCTCAACCTCCTAGAAATCTGTTCTTAGTTCAGTACGAACATTTCAGTTTAATGATTCATTTATGACAAATAAATTATACCCAACCTGATTCAGGAGCTCATTCACTCTCTTGACAGATCTGCTTGGACAGCTATGACTCATGTTGAAGTCACCCCACAGCCTAAAAATAATCATGACTGAGGATTTGAGTCAGTCTTAATGTCCAGCTCCTGTAGGGAAATGGATTTTTGTCTGATGCAGACAATTTTCTTCTTTCCCCAGTGAGTCTGCAATAGAGCCAGACCGATATATCGGCGTGCCGATATTAAGCATGTTCCAAACTATCGGTATTGGCATTTATAATGGTCGATAAACAAATATTTAAAAAATTAAATAAAAATGGACGAAACACCCTTCAACCACGTTATGAGTGTTGGCGTTGCATAGTTTGTCCACCAGAGGACACTCTACAACGTCCCTGTGGGCAACACTCTGATTTTTGTTGTTATTGTGTTTTTGTTCAAAGGACTTAGTTTCATGTCTTAAGTTTGTATTTTTATACATTTTATTTATAAGAACTTTAATATATTTTGATGTTCCTCTGTTCTATTGTGACAATAAAACAAACAAGTTTATTTTTAAACTGCATTATCATATTATTTTAGTGAGGATTCCTAAATAACTACAAAATCTGTTTATGTTTTGTTATGTGTTTCTGGATAAAAAAAAAAAAAAATCTGCCAATATATCCGAATATCGGATTTTTAAATCACCAAATATTTGTAGCGATATCCGCCTTAAAAATCCTTTATTGGTCGGGCTCTAGTCTGCAATCACTGCTGAACGTGAGAGAGATGCTTCAAATGAATATGTCAAAGTCCAGGAGATAAATAATGTGTATTAATTGAGGAGGAAAAGATTTGCCAAGATTTGTTTTCAATTTGAATAAAACACAATACCAATCACGCAATCATTTTGATACCCTCTTATTTTCATTTCAGTGCATAGTTAATGTCATTATTGGGCATGGAACAATCAACATTTAGTTTAAATGTGGGGTCAGTTCAACTGTTATTAAACCGTAACAGAAATCCAAATCCAACTGTCAGAATGAATTTGGAAGTGTTGGTGCGGTGTAAAAAGTATTGCACCAATCACAGATACAGGATCATAGGTAACATAATGAAAATACAAAGACACAGCTTACTGATTGCAACGTAATAATTGATAGAACTCCTCTAAACAGAAGTTTTGTTGCAAAGGCAATACACTGCAATGCAGAAGAAGCTGCAAATTCAACGAGACAAACAGTCGTATTTCACAGGACACAGATGAGTCAAGAGGGCTGCACAGGATCAGACCAGGTCAGATGCTTTATACCCCCCCATCCCCCAACTTTCTGTCCCGGCTCCTGGGTGAAGAGGCTGCAGCCTCCGGGGTGAAGCTGCCGCCTCTGTACTCCCCCACTCTGTGCTGTGTGGTGGCCCGGACACCGAAGTGACGATCGAGCCTTGTGGTGCAATGTAGGCTACGTCTACACCGTCCCCAGACTGACGGGGCCGGAGGTCCAATGAAATGAGTCGACATACTGAGGTAGTCAAATCAAAGCCAAAGGGAGGCGCTGTTCCGTCGTCGTCTGAATTACGTCATGCACAAACAGCTGGTCGTTGGCAAAAATCTGAAAAAATGTAGACCAGCACAGCGACTGAGAACTGCACCCGGGCTGTAGCCCTCCACTAAATATTTTGCTTTTAACGATGTGGCAACTGGAGCGTCTGGGCTCAGGATGTAGCCCTCCGAGGCTCCTCTTGCTTGTTTACACCTATCTGTGCGCTCTTGGAGGTGAGTGGTTTCCATTCAGTCAGAGTGTAAGCTTTGATTCACGGGGAGCTGTTCCTTTTGTCGGGGGTGCTGAAATCCTCACAGAGAGCAGCAGCGGCAGCAGCATCGGATCCCGTTTGTGGTTTGAATCTTTTGAGTCTTCTAAACATTCACAGCTGCTGCTTTTAGTCTCAGACACCAAACAAAACCGTTTTCATGAACACAGACTGGCTTCAGTTACGTGACGCATGGGGAAGGTTGCAGCTAATTATGGCACGCAACACATTGACAGATGCTCCTATAGGTTGCACGTTACGATACTGAGGGCTGAATGTGGCCACAAGAAAACCCATCAGGCTGGACGCTTTCATTGTTGTTGCCTTTGGTTGTTTGTTTATTTGTTTGTCTATGTTTTGCTTTGTTAAAGAAGGCAAAGACAAGTTAGGACACGTTGGCATCATAAAAAATATGATCGGATTCAATGTTTAAGTTAAACCTTGTTATTTATAATGTTAATTTAGCCCTAATTGTAAAAATTAACAGATTTACTTAATAATCTTGCAACATTAAAGCAAAAACCTTTGAAATTCTTTAAATTTCGATTCATTTTATTAAACAACGTGACCCAACAAGTTTTTCTCTTTCTGCATATTTATTTCCTTTTAAAAAAGAAAAAAGAAAATCTTATGTAGACAGACATGAAGGGTGTTTTCTCCTGTTTTTTGGTGTCCAACCACCAAGATGTCTTTGCAGCTTCAAGACAGAGGCAACAAAAACCTCAGAGCTCAAATGTGAGACAACAATGAATCCATACCTACAGCACACGCTGTACTGGCTGTGGTCACCAAAGACCTTAAAGGTCTGTCTAAGGATGTTGCAGTCCCCTGACAGACTTGTTGCTGTTTCTCTCCAGTGGTTTTTGTAAATCCCTGGACTTTGTTAAAGTCATGTCCCATTTTACCCATTTTGTGTGGATTACTGGGGTTATTTTTTTAGTATCACAGTGAGGAGGATCACATTGATATTTGACAATTGGGTCATGAATGCAGAATTCAGAGCTTGTTTATTTAAATGTTCATTGTCTCGATGATCAGCTGGAAGTCAGTTTATCCGGTTGGGATAATGTGTTTGACCAAGAGTTGGAATTGATGGTCAGTTTGCGCCAAATTCTGTCTTTTAATCATTGTTCTTACAGATGGTTCTCCTTCTTTTATCTGTCTTTACTCCTACAAAATGATGCTAAAAGAGGAGGAATTTTGAGAAGCAGCCTTTACGCTGTTCCAAAAAATAAGGTTTAAAGACTATCCTGCTAAGCATTCAAGGATAAATCTCTAGTTGAGATGACAAAAAGCAGGATTATGCTTGTATTAAGCCTCTAACGGAGTAAAACAGTGGTTAGGAGGCGCTCATTGAAGATTACTGAATTCTGAACTGTGCTGTAAGAACAACTGTAACTCTGCTGCCTTTATCTTTAAATGTCTATATTTAGCTGGCAAACAAGCAAGCATATTTAAATATTTTTGCGTGTTCCCACCTTCACATTGAGTGCAGTTACAGTGTGTGGCTGCTGGATTGTCACTGAGACAATTCCATTGCAGGTTCTTTTTTTTCACATAGAAGCGGTTTAAAGATAGATTATTAAAGTTGATTATTCTAATTTTCTATAATAATACTGTTGGTTTTAGTCATGTATACTTAATTTGTCAAAACAACCTAAGATGCTGACATGCTTGAGATGTAGTCTGTCAAGGCTAGTTACAAGTGTAACTGTATCCACCTTTTTGTTCCTTACGCATTACAAAACATTAGGAATCATAATTGTGACATGTGAAATCTGGCAAATACAAGGTTGTGACAATTACCATTTTAATGCTATTTCAGAATATTGACCATTTACAGTCCATTGACATAAATAACAAGTAAAAGAAGTGTTTTTGCACACCTGTATACAGCCAGGCGTGTAGAAAAATAAATGATGACTAAAAATAATCTGCTGCACCCTGTCAACACTTATGGTAAATGTAATAAATAGCTAAATTTTGGTACAGTGACCTTTTGTCAGGCATTTCAACATGCCAAAGCGTAGCTCGTTAGACCACTGGTTTCCTAAGTTTTCTGTCTTCAATATGAAGCAACGTCTCCTTACTTCTCAAACGTCTTTTAGTTGTGAGCAGTTCAATCCAAGGCAGTTTTTTTCTCCTTACTGAAATGCTTGAATAATTTCTCTATGCTGAAGAGGTAAAACTACAAAAAAATTAATATTGGATAAGTGTGAAAAAAATAAACATAAATTTATGCAGCATGAATTAGATTTTTTTAGTAACCCCCCTTCATCCTCTCTTCAGTCATCTCACAACCTCTCTTGAAGATTCTGATCCCCAGGTGGGGAAGCACTGATTTAGAGATTGGGTGAAAGTTTATTTTTGATGTAAAAATAGGGACTTCATCGTGAATGGGGTTATTATTTTGCTTGAAAAATGTGGCAATGCACAATTCATCCTAATTAAAGACTTCTGAATAGTGCAATCACAATTAACAACACGTCTAATATCCAGATGTGCAAAATTGTGGACTTTTTTCTCTCTAACATCTGTCCAATCAACAAGTAATCAACTGGTTACAGTATGTTATTAACTTTTAGTGGTCTTAGTGTGAGCTGAAGCTGGAAGTCTGTTTCTTTCTAATCAGACAAGGTGAACATACGGTGGGCTTACTGAAGACTCGAGCACTGTTAGTGCCACACTCTACCAGCACTTCAGTCTGTGACATGAAACTAGTTTCTCCTCAGCCTTAGCCTGGGTAAACCCTGACGAACTTCCGGCAAATTTGAGATTTGCTCTGCAGGTCAGTTACAACTGAGAAGGGTCTGGTGTTAACCAGGCTACCTAAGCCTCAGTTATACATAATGCATTTTATTTAAAGGCGCCTTTCTCGGCACTCATGGATACCATAGCCATTTAATGAAAGGGCAATGAACATCCTTAATGTAAAGAAGGCTCACATACTATATAACGCACATGGTGGACCAGAGAAAGGCTGGAATGAGAGTGAAATTAAGGCTGGGAGCTTTGTATGGGATTAAACTTTAGCTCTTGACAGCGAGATTGCTTCATTCTTCTGAGTTTCTGCTTCCCTATTCTGCGTCTTTAGTATTCAAGGTTGCTTCCATAGGTGAGAGCCAGCGTGAGCTTTGAGGACTGGTAATAGTGTGGGGGAGAGAAGCAGAGCAGAGCAATTTTTCTCTTTTTCCTAACATGCATTGTAACACACTGCACATTCAAGCAAACCGTTTTTCATTTTGCATCCACGCCTCAGCTCCTTGTCACTGTAGAGGGTCATATGGTTTTCTTTACTCTGTGTCATCATTAAGGTAAAAAGCAGAAGCAATAGCAAACCATGCAGCTGAAAATGACAGCATTATAATACTAGAGTAAAGTGAACTCGCCAAAACTCTTAAATTAATTGGGCTCATGCTGTTTTAGAGGCACAGGCTTTTCGTTGCATC
This sequence comes from Perca flavescens, assembly GCF_004354835.1. Taxonomy (NCBI): domain Eukaryota; kingdom Metazoa; phylum Chordata; class Actinopteri; order Perciformes; family Percidae; genus Perca; species Perca flavescens. Next base: position 25,951,333 of record NC_041335.1, read on the forward strand.
CTCAAACAGTTTTGTGAGATTTTACTATTTTTGAAAAAATTACAGGGGAGATAAATTATCCCCACAACGAAACAAAACGGTGAACGACATCACCACAGGTATTCCAAGTACAGATGGTAAAAATGCTTGATATGCATAAACACAAAGGGAGTGTGCTACAAAAGTAAAACATCAAGACTCCACATTGTTCTAATGACACCACTGTCTTCTTTCATATGCACTTATGTTTATATTTATGTTAACACTTATATAAGAGATGCAGTACGTTCTAGTATAGCAATTAACTGACCTACACTCCATTTTCCCTTGATTTTGGCCACCCACTGGGTGTAGCTCGATGACTCATGTAGGTGTAATATGGCAGATTACACCTGTCACTTGTTCTGCTGCTTTTATATGCAGAGCCTTTGGTGGATGTAATCCAAGGATTTGACATTATGCAGGACGTGAGTGAGCCTGCATACAAACATCTCCCTCAGATGCTTTAAAAAGAGTTAAAGTCTGTGATCACATATTTAGATGATCTAGCTCTCTACAGTTTGTGGGGTTCAAGGAGAAGGTTGTCATTATGGATTTAAGACAGCTTATGTCTCTGTTCTGTTTACAAGAATGATAGCGCTGACAAATTGTAAAATGTTTGTACTGTCAGTAAGCAACATTCCTAACTCATTGTCAGCCACGCTAGCAGCGTGGCAATGTCTGTCTGTCTTTCGGTGGATCAGTCCGCCACTTTGGTTCAGAATTTAAATCTCTCGACAACTACTGATCTGGATGGGTTGCCATTCAATTTTGTACAGAAAACAATAGTCCCCAGAGGATGAATTCTAATAGCTTTGATAATCTCATGACTAGCTCAACCAGTAGGTCAAAGTTTTCACTTATCCTGTGAAATATCTCAACATCTACTAGATGAATTGGCACAAAATCTGGTAGAGATACTCATGGTTCCCAAGAGATGAATCCTAATTACATTGATGATCCAACTGACTTTTCATCTAACGCCATCTTCAGGTCAAAATTTCAATTAGTCTTACTACTTTGGTTTATGACTACATACCTGCAAAACTCATCTGAAATGTTCATGTAGTGCAAATTAGCCAGGATTAGCTAACGCACTAAACTAAGATGGTAAACATCAGCGCGCTAACACATGGTGAACTCAAAGAAGAGCTGTGCAATTCTCTAAATATGGATATCCTATGTGTTCCTTAAATGTATCCTCACAAATATTCAGGGATGCTTTCCTTTGGTTCTGCTCCCTACAGATTGCCTTTTTGTGACAGAATACTTCACCCGGACGCCTCGTAAGCTGAATGCTTTCAACTCCTTCGCCAGTGTGGAACTGTTCCACTTCAATGTGCCTGACGACACCATGATGGCCGTATGGAACCTCATCACCTTCAAGGAGCAAGGGGGCACGTTTGGAGACAGCTGCCCAAACCGCAATGTGACTGTGTAAGACAAGGACTTTGTCGCAACATATTTTTCTCTTTCTGGAGTTGCTTGTGTTTATCTTAAACCTTTCTTTTGTTCAAGTAAGACATTTAGAAGCTGAAATCTGCTCCTTCTCTGGGGTATAAATAGATAACAATAAGCATCTTATACACGTTACCTTTTGGGCAAAAGGTTATAGCAGCTGGTTCAACCTGAGCAATGTCAGCTATTACTGGCAACCTCGACATATGGAGGGAACTGCTGTCAAAGCATTAGCTGCAATTAACTTTTAATTTTACCTGTCTATATTTATCATATTGGTAAGCATGAGAGCTGGTATCTCATGTGACTCTACTGTGTCCCTGTGATGTTGTGATTGATGTGGGCATGGCTATCACATTCAAATATGTAGTGTTGGATATGAATATTAATGTTTTGGATTTTAATTTTTCATATTTTAAAAAGAAAGATGCCATCTGTGCTCATGCTGTCAGCTGTTCATATGGATGCATTTCATGCGTATATGGCAGATGCCCCTGTTGTTTGTGGAAATATTAGGCCTAAAAGGGATTGAATTTTGTCTTTGTGATGAACAGGTATTTCAGGTCTGGGGCTCCTCCAGTAATCAATCCCCTGTACACCCGCTTCCCTCGGGATACAGCCGTCCCAGGATCCTTTGCTGTGACTCTTACCTGGACTCTTCCAAACCGTACAACAGGAGCATTCAACGTGACCAGCCCGCTCCCTGGAGACTGGTTCCTGGCTGCACATTTACCCAAGGATGAAGGCAAGATCTCAGTGAAGGTCAGCCTGAACATTTATCACAAATAAACACAATTCTTTCATATTAGAATTGTAATCACAAAGTTGTGATTTTGGCAACATAGTTGGTGCTAACATTGGTCACTTAGTTGTTTCTGCACTGCACCTCCCAGACATCCACTTATAAACAAACAGTGGACAAAAGTGTCTTCTGTAGATGGTTCTCTTTTGTTTTTCTGTTCAGCCATGAGTTGCTTTTACTGTTTGGATTAACCACCAGATTCATCCTTTAACAAGGGTCTACAGCCATGCTAGCAGCTCTGTGAAACCATACATTGGCATGGTGATGCTTTGAACTAAATACTCTCATGCTCACAGCGTCAATGCTTACATGCAGGTATATTGTTCATTATCGTCGTTTGGCTGATGGCTGTTGCGGATGTTGTTAGCTTTGCAGGTATTTAGTCAAATTAGAAACCTGATATAGGCCAAAGTTATTGCACAAATATTTGTACCAAATGATATGGCAATCCATCCAATAGATGTCAAGACATTTCGCTCAAAACCACAAATGTCAACCTCATGGTGGCACCAGTGGAGAAGTCACACGGTAGACGCAAGTTTTGTGTCAATCTATCAATCTATCTATGTCAACCTCATGCTAGCATTAGAGGAAAAGTCAGGGGATAACCGAAGTTCTTGGAGTTCTTCCTCCTGAGGAACATCAATGTCTGTACAGAATTTGATAACAGTCCATCCAATAGTTGCTGAGATGTCAGTCCAGACCAAAGTATGGACCAACCGTCCGACCAACATTGTCATCCCTAGAATCAGAGCTAGTGTGGAGATACAATCTCAACAAGCATCAGCATTTCATGTATGCAAATGCAGCAAATGAAAAGCTTCAGTCACTGTTTTGTTATACATCACTCACCAATTAAGACTGGTAAAAAAAAATAGCATATTTAAGTGTTATGTAGGATAATTTAAGTGAGATCTACCGTCCATCTAAAATATTTTCTTCATGGTAACTTAACTCCCTTTCATGATCGAAAAAAAAAATATTATAAAAATGATGTAAGTGTTCGTTGGGATTAGTATTCGTGCGTGTGCTGCTGAGCTTGAAGAGGCAGAACAGTGTAAGAGAGTCTTTCTTCATCTCATCATGTTCTCCTATTTGGCCACATAAAAACATCTGCTGATTTCCATTTCTGGCAATTTATTTGTCATTGGCATGGTGTTCAAAGTTGTTTCCTTTGTGGTTCCCCCAGGCTGGAACAAGTGCACCTGGAATACACAACAATCAAAAATATCAACAGAAGTTCCTATCAATATTGAATAGTTTGCTTTGGGGGCACTGAGAATAGAAGCTGATGTGGCTAAAATGTGACCTGCCTTCAATGACACACCGTATAGATGGAAATAACATACCTTTTCCGCATTTTGCTTCCTGAAGCAATTTTTAAACAACGAAAATGTGATGTTATCAGTTTAGAAAGGAAACATGGGTGGAAGCAATGCAAGCAGAACAGGGGGAATGCACGGTGCATTTATATCAATCTCAGTCAAATACTGAACATAGCACATAGGATATAAGGATTTAACAACCAAAAACAAAGAGAGCAGTGATAAACTGTATTTTCTGTCTTTCTTTTTTTGACTTGCTGAAATGTCCCCTGAATTGGTACTGTCCAGATGGTTTTTCCATTGTTTGCTTATCAAGACCAGGTGTGTCATATCCTGATTACAAGTCAATACACATCATGCAGATAGAAAAATACGGGAAATGAATGGGAAGTGATAAGAGTAATAATGTAAATAAAATGTTTACCCATGCATCCGTCTTTGTACTTTTAGACGTTTGTTGGTACGACTACGTTAAAGTGTAGGCCAGTAATAATAAAATTTGCATAATTATTCTAAATAATCTAAAGACCAAACACAGAAAGTTATTTTAGCTGACAAAGTCTAATGCCATATTATGCCATATACTGTATATTGTAGTATATTTTATTGAGAGGTGTTCCTTTCTATCTCATTATATTGTGTAAATGGGAGTATTCAAAATATAAGAAACTTAATATGAATACTACTATAACACTAACACTACTAACTACATACTTAAAAATGACCATAGAGTTCAATAAAGCTATACATACCCTCTCAAATGTTGCATTTATTTCAGCACTATTGTCGTGGATTGCATTAGATTGTTCAGGTGAACCTAATAAAGTGGAAGCTCAGTGTATACCCCAGAGATTTCTCTAAAATTGCATAGTCTCAGTGGTTCATTCTGACTGAAAGAGCTGAAATAATGCAATTAGTCAGGGTTTGAATGTTTTTTTTAATGCTATGGCCTAAATCGGGTTTTAGAGGCTTTAACATCCTGCCAAGACTGAAAAATAAATGAATGCCTATATCTTTTTTGGCATTAAAATGGTCAAATTTAAAGCTATTGAACACCATCAAAAGATGTATGCACTTATAGTGTAAAAACATTGGCCTTAAAAAACCCATATTGGTTGAGCCTTAATTAAAACACAAATTGCTCTACAAGACACATGTGCAGGACCAACTGACAGGCTGTAATAAATCAAAGGGTCACCTCGGCAGCTCCCGGACTAATGACATGCCACAGTAATTGTGGCTCAAGCAGGCGGGGTCAGTGATCGGCTGACAGGAATGAAGGGCCTCATTTGGCATTCACACCTGTCCTTATGAATCCGGTGCAAAAGGCGTCCCCGTTCCTTTTTAAAACAAATTTTAACAGCAGATCATGTGTAGAAACAATGCACGGCCTCCTGGCTCTGAGTCGTTCTGTCTGCTCGGCTCATCTCACAGAGTAATGCATATCAAGCATTAATGGTTCAGAACAACATGAGTGAAATAGTGTGTGCATGTTATGCTGTGTGGCAGGAAGAGGGAGGACAAATTGATATTAATCCAGGAGGCTGACAAGCTTTTTATACACAGTCCATTAGGAATTTTCAGCCCTTCTGAATGATATCTAATCTCCTCCTTAACAGCTTTTTAAAATATTGGTGCGTTAACTACTTAAATACCATTTAAGCAACTGATGTGTTATCTTTGTAGGGTCTGTCTGAAGAATGCCAGTATCTGTTTCAACCCCAGCTGATTGTCCAGAGGCTTATTGGGATTTCAGTGCTTTATCCTGGATACTTCATCGACCAGATGATCCCCGTCCATAACAGATCTGCACTTTATAAGTAAGTCTTCTAACTGAGCTTCCAAAAACCAAAAGTAAGGATGGGTTGGCTTTGAAATCAAGCACCTAATCGTAGACTATTTCCTGTAAGATAGTGGAGTATTCTTAAGCTTAAAGCTTAAAGCTTATCTTGCATTTTCATTTAAAAAAGATGCCATTTCCAAGTGTGTGTTTATAGTCTGAGCATCTTTATTAACTATCTTCTCTAAAAGTCACCTCAGTCTTGTTAGCAGAGGAATATTAATTTTCAAGGTATATGTTCTGTTATCCATGATCTTTTGAAATCACAAGCCCCTAAAGGAAGGAGAGTCAGTATTAAGTGAGTTCTGCATGAAAAGAAATTATGTGAAGGGTATTGAAATATGAGTATATTGTTTAAATATTATATATGATATATACACCTAAAGTAAGTTGTTGGATGTGTTTTGTGTTTGATGTGTGTATGTACTGTATGAAAATAATATACGTTTTTGTTTTAAAGCACTAGTCGTTGCAGAATATCACTATTCTTATATAAGGACAGGCTAGCTATTACTCATGAAGTTACTGCAAAGGTATGGGTTTACCTGCTTAAAAAAACAGCAAATTATGTGTTACATTACCATAAAAATAATTAATTTGATTAAAACTATAACAGCAAAGACATGCTGTTCTCTTGTAGGAATAATTAATAGGGCATTTTTAAAACAGTTTTTGTTTCTAATAAACATTAACTTGAATACATGTTCTATACAGTACTGCTCTACATTCTGCTTACTGATATAGCGTATAGACTAGCTTGGTATTATAACAGCCTGAAACATGTGTCTGTGTGTGTTTTGCTCTGTGTGTGTGTGTGTGTGTGTGTGTGTGTGTGTGTGTGTGTGTGTGCGCGCGCACGTGCCTGTGCAGAGTTTTCATCCCCAATTATATATCAAAGGTGAAAGTTCAGCTGGTAAACTGCAGCACCAAGAACAAGAGTGGCGACAGTTGTCCCGTGGTGCTGAAGATAAGAGCGCGAGCTCCGCCGGTGCATAACTCAAGTGCCCTCGACTGCAGGGAGTGCAACCCTTGTGAATTAGACACTCTCGTACCTGCCTGGGAACAATGGTACTACATCCTGGTGGAGAGATATCTAAGTAACTGCAACGTATACTTTCGCATTGGGGTGCAGGTCACAGGTGAGTGTGTTTTATGGGCAAAATGTGATTAATAAATCTTATGAAATTTATCTCTGGGTTGTTGTGATTTTCCGTTGGTTCAGAGCTCAATTTACTTTTCAAGTCATACTATACTTAATAAAGCAGCAACATGCATTCATTCTTTATATTAGAATAAACAACATAAAACTATAAAACACTGAGATACTGAGATGAAGAGAATACCCTCTCTCATCCATTCACCTTATCCTTAAAAGTCTTTAAAAAATTTAAACTGAATCATTATAGATCGGATTATAGATGATATAATCCAACCATTAACACAATCCGTATCTATAACAGCGACAGTATAGACCTGTATCTGTATACAGATGCAATAATAGTAGGCTACATTAGACTTTTTTACATATCACATCAAAGGAAGCAGAAATTCAAACTATAAATGTTCCTATGTTTACTGAGTGGGTTATTCTGTTCATTGTTTAACTTTACAATCACTAAAATGGCAAAAAAAATCATCAGTAGGTTTTGCATTTTTTAAATTATTGTTATATTACTGTTAAAGTCGAGCACGGTGTTTGAGCCCACTGGTATTCTTGTCTTCTTGGTTTAATGAGAAAGTAACTTGCAATGTTTGTTTTATTTGTCCCATCGGGGTTTTGTGCAGACTGTTTGGTTAGATGAGAGTATTTTGCCAATTTAACTAAATAATTTAATGATTTATGAGAGGTGTTAGATACTTATTTTCTCTCATCATTTTAAAATGAATTGTGATCATGTTTATTACTACAATATGTGAGCTGTTTGCTTCCAGGGTTGATCATCATTTTTCTTCCTGCTGCTTTTGATTGAATTCAAGATGATACCGGGGTTTTTTTTTTTTTTATAAACCTGAGAACTCATAAATTAGGCTGAATAAAAGCTCAAAGTAGATCTCTGCAGCATATCATATCCAACATCCAAAATTATACTGTACAGTCAAAGTATAAAGGATTGTCGCTTTCTTTTGAACAGGCGCTTTTAAAAAAAATGACTGATTATGAGGTGTAATTTTGTCTATGGATCCACCCAAAAATCTCCGAATGTCTTTTTAAATGAATACAGGATGCTCATGCGTCTGTGGCAGAAATTCATTTTGAAGATGTGTTTTGATGGGAAAAGGGAGGCCAGACACAGTCAGACTATTAAGAGGCTTGTTCAAATAAAGACCCTAGCACAAACTGAGGAGATCCATATGGGATTGCTAAGAGGCCAGTGATACCATGCATAAGTGCTACATGCTGTTGTGGGGTTGTGGAGAGCTGAGATATTTTTTATGCTCAATCCACCGGGATGGCTCACAAATCTGTGGGAAGTTCCCTCCCATGTAGTGATCCCCTCCCTCTGTTGGACACTGTACAGTGCACTTTGTCACTATGGCAACACAGACACTAATTATTCACACTCTGTCTCTCCCCCTGCCTGCCAGGCAGATCTTACTTGACCTTTTGCAGATTTAAATTGAAGACCTCAAGTTCAAGGGAAAAGACCATCTGGAGTCACCTTCTCATGCTTTCTCGCTTATATTGGTTATTGTTGTTATGAGCCATAGAAATATATGCCCTTATTTGAATTTAGTCCAATTTACAGATATCACAGTCGCTGGCTAGACAGGAAATAGTGAAAGTAGGTTGCACTTTATTATTTATTATTGTTGTTTATACAGTATTTTCACTGCAGGTGTATTGCCCTCAATAGCTGATTGGGTATGGAAGAGAGTTTCTGTTGTGTTATTTAAAGCGAAAGAAAGCCAGTGCGTTAGCTTATGAATGTTATGTGTATATTTACACAGCCCCTCGACTCTCCCACCCACCCACACATATGCATAAACATCAATATATATTTGGGTCTTTACTGATTTCACACAGATTAGTCTTGTTTCTACCAAAGTTACATTTGCCTCGAGCCAGCATTTGGTATTTCACTATTTTTTAGGAATGCTTCAGCTGCCTGAACGGACATCAAAATACTTCAAACCCTTTCAGAGACAACACTATGCAAACGAGGCTGAGCTAGAAAAGCCTTTGAAATCCTTTCCCCTTGGGGATTGGCAGTATGTGATGGTACTCAATGACCATTTTGCAGAGTTGCTTTGTGTTGAGTGAAAGCATACTGTTTGCAATTACTGTGAATCTTTGTCTCATTAAAAAGCAGTGTACAACTCTGAACCTCGCGGTTTACATTATGGAAGCCAGCCGAAGGGGATCGTTTCAAACATTTGCAAAAGACTTAGTTGCTTAGCATGCATAATAACCCAAGTAAAATAACTGACTTGGTTATTGCCTTTTGTTTGAGGCTTGCTGGGGATCGGTTGTTTGACTTTATGATAGGGATTATTACATTGAACAAGATGTTCCAGGGTGCATTTTTGTAAGCTTCTGCAACAAGCCAGGGAAAATCCATCATACTGGAATCAGTTTGATTGATTTCCTTTGTGAATTTGATATATTTTTCCTCTGACTAGATTGCTCCAAGTCCAATTTGTCAAAGGACCAAGCACAGCCCAGCTCCTCTATGAACATGCCTCAGTCTTTTGGAACAGCGATGGGTTTCTACCTGTCTGAGACACTTTCAGTGGCCTCCCTGCCCAGCCAGAACGCCAGTCACCTGCACACCTCGGAGGACAGCATTATTTACCTCGCCCCCACAGCCGACACTAACAAGTGCTGGCCCATCCGTCCAACTCTGCGCAATGAGCTGGATACCTTCTCTGTGCACTTCTACGTCTTCTTTGGTCCAAATATATCGATCCCACCGGACAGGGCCGCTGTGTTCGCCATCAACCTGATGCCAGTTTTAGACAGTGGAGGCGTCCTCAACATGGAGCTCAAACTCAACATGGTGAGTTGCTCTGATGACACTAATACTGCTTGTTTTAAAGGCATAGTCTGTGATCCAATTGTAAATGTACATGTAAAAGACAATTTGATATTATACAAATAGGTTGGAAGGCTTTTTTATAAAGATGTAAACACTACTCAAACTAAAGTCAATTAATGTTTTCTGATATAGTTTGTTTACTAAACTTTTTATAAAAGAAAACAAGATTATGTTTTCATTTATGATCAGTTGACAAACACAATATGCTTAGTTTCATCATCAAGGCACTTGATTAGGCAATTAGGTAAACGCCGTATGTAAAATTAGCTAACATTATATGTCAAAATAATTAAGGATTGTGCAAGATTAAGCGTTTAATTAGCTATCTTAACATTGCGTGAGACATTTGTAAGCATGTACAGGTTATTGTATGTATAACTACTATATTCCTGATATATCAGCCAAAAATAATTGTTACCAGACACCTTGAGGATTCTGAACTTGGTGTTGGACCTGCTGTATTCTTTACTATCGCAAGGATTGAATAGTAATCAGTTAAATAAATATTAAACAGCATAGGGAGTTGTGTCTGGCAGAGCTAGCCTGCAAAATACGGATGCTCGTATAGTCATAGATTTTTCTGTGGGATCTGAAAAGGTTTTACAATGAAACAGGCGCCAGTGTTTGGGCTTGTGACATATGTCTCTAATTAAGAGCGAACAAAATGCAAATATCAGCCAAACAGGATTTGATATGTCTTTGTTAAGCTGTCCTTCAGATAGTAATGACATTAGGAATGCACCTGCAGTGGCTCTGAAGGTCTACAGGGAGCCAGAAACTGGAGAGCTACAGGCTGGCAGATGGACTTTTGAACATTTTACTCCTAATAGAAAGCAAGCCAGCCAGTGTTGAAGTAACTAGAGGATGAAGCATTCAGTAAAACCACCACAAATATCTTTGATTGTTCAGTTTAAAGAAATATGCTGACATTTTGGGAAATATGCTTTTCTTGCTGTCTTCCTGGGAGTTAGATTGATATCAGTTTCATCTCTTTGAATTCAGAAAAGATATTGGTCAAGAATATTTTTAGTCTTCAGTACCTGTAGCTTAGCATAAATGGCAAGAGGAAACAGAAGGAAAAATAAGCCAACAACTCTAAAATGAACAAAACAATCTCACCAGAAGCTGCGCTGGAGCTTTTCGATCGTATCATGTCATTTTCCTCAGCACTTTAAGTGTTATCAGTCACTAAAAAAGCTTCAATATATAAAAAGAGCTGGGAGAATTAGTCAATAAATTGATTAGTTTTAAAACAATAAAAAAAAAATCAGCAACTGTTTTGTAATCATTTAAGTCATTTTTCAAGCAAAAACAACAAAAGATCTAATGGTTCCACCTCAAATGTGAATTTATTCAGTTTTTACCTCATTTGATATTAAACTATACTAGATATTGACTTTTTGGGAGTTTTTGTTTCATTGTTCAATCAAGAACATAATGTCAGATTAAAAAATGAATGAAAATAACCGTATTTTTCAGCCTGACATGTAAAAAAGACAGGTTTGCAGTTGTTATCATGCAGCCTCTATGCTGTCTCTCCCTGCTTCCAGACTTTGTGATAAGCTAGGCAAAACACATCTTTCATCTCCACTGAACACCCAGAGATGAACCTGATAAGTGATCTTCTCATCTAACCCCCCGTAAAAAAAGCACACACCCTATTTCCCAAAATGTCAGCAAAAAACAGGAATAGTTTACTTTAAAGGAAAGGAAATATTGTAATTGACTGCAATTATTGTGGTGGTTTATTGATTGATTGATTGCTTGGTTGATGTGGCGACACAGTGGGTTAGTGGCTTTACTGCCACCTCACAGAGAGATCGTCTTGGGTTTAAATGGGAACCCTGGTCCTTTCTCTGTGAAGTTTCCATGTTGTGATTGTGTTTATGTGTGCTTCATCCTACATTCGTCAGGAGAACCTCTGTTTGTGTCAGCGCTGTAATAGCGATCTCTTGGGTGTTTTCCTGCCTCATTCATCCTGGGATAGACCCTGACCCCTTCCGACCACTACCCCAAACCGCAGAAGTGTGTATAGTCGGTTGATTTTAACTTGGCAGATGTAACAGAGACAATGTCCTGTGATGAAACCTGGTTGCTGTTGCTGTGTGAGCCACAAGATGTATTCTTCAGAGAGACTGTCATGCTATATTATTCTATGGACAGATTTATCCCCCCTCGGCGATGATCTGTCACTTGCTTGTCACATGCGCAGATTCCAGTCAGCCGCTGCCAGTGGGCGACTTTGGCAGATTTGCACGGCTTTAGGAGACAATAGCTGGAGCTGCTTGTCTGCCTTGCATCACACTCTGTGAGAAAGTGTGAATGGAATGCATATGGCTTCTATTTCTACTGATACCTCAACTGGCTGTGGATCACTTTAATCACTTTAGATCCATTTTTCAAAGTGTTCTTCAGGTAGGACTTATGCAGAGAAAGAAATTGTAAGCACTCTAATGAGCTTTAGTCCCTGAGACTGTGTCAGTGTATGCTTTGTTAGTTTCAAGGGGCTCAAATAAATAAATGAGCATGATGGATTAAAAATAAATGAATAAATAGAAATGTTGCCAAAAAATAATACAAATAAATAGGCAATGACAATAGATAAATAGTAATAATAAAAATGTATTGTATGTATTGTGTAATGTATGTATTTATTTATTTATAGATTTATTTCAGTATTTATTCACATCCACATTTATTATCAAATATATCAAAATATAATAGGCTTTATTTGTGTCCATTCATCTATTTATCTGTTCTTTTTTTGTTGCAAAATTCTGATTTGTCACCATGCTTATATATTCATTCACTTACTTATTACCCATCTGAGAACTTCTTTGTAACATGTTTAATTTGATTAGAAATATTAGATATTGAACTGAAAAAAACGAACATGTTAGCTGTCACTTAGCGGCATTGGTATATTTGCAAAACCAATATGAGTCAAAACAGAAGACATTTTAATATTTCACTAAGCAAAATTAAAACTCATGGAGTTTATTTTAATTAGTTTGGGCACTGGGATGTGCAGCATATAGTGCACATGCCAGCTTCATCCATGTTCTTGCTATAGTTGACATTGTGTTTTTCCTGGCACATCAGCGTAACTTCTGGGAAATTTAGCAAAGCAGATGCCACATGAGTAAACAACAGAGATTAACTGGCATTCATCAAAAGTCTTTTTCATTTGCAGCATTTTTATGAAATTTGAAGTCAGAAATCTGTCCTGTTGTAGTAATTATTTTCTAGTTTTCTTAGTTCCTCCACAGTAGTTTGTGTCAGTCAGTAACCTTGAGCATTGCATTGTTGGAAGGTTGCGCTCCTGATTGAATTATGCCTCTGCAACTCACGTTCCACAATCCTAACTAACAGCTGCATAATGGATCAGGCATATACATCACAATATTAAACGTGATTAATGTAGCAATGGTCACAACAATGTTACAAAGTGCTTTACAAGTAACAGCAATAAATTAAACCCCAAACAAAATTAACGTTAAAATTACAGGCATGAATTTAAAATGGGGCACAACAAAAAGAGGCAAGCACAACAAGAGCTGAACAATAATTCATCAGCAATGCTCTGACAACAGCCATTTTAAGAAGTGATTGAAATCCTTTTTGAATCACTGGTTACAGGACAGCAAAGATGCAAGGTGCAGGGTCGGCATCCAGCTTGAGGGGAAATCATTTGGAGCCTCCAAAGTTATCAGTAAATCTTAATTTGAGCTCCACACAGACAGGCAGAGTGGAGTTGAAAACAAATTAATTTCCTGGTTTCTACAGCACATGAGTGGTTCAGACGATATATTTGAGAAGAATCAAACAAAATAATCATCTGTATCTTGAGAGCATCTTGCTTCCTTAATTTGATATCCTGTTGAACCAACGTGGGCACGTTACATGCGGGGCCATCATTTAAAACTGTTAACCATAAGATATTATGGATTCTAATTCTGAAGGTTGAGCTTAAATGATTTGTGTCAACACAATGTAAATAACCTGACCTTGACTAAAGCTGAAGTATGAGGAAATAAACTCTTTAAAGTGGCAGTAGCCTGGCTTTAGCTTAGCCACCTAAAAAAATGTCTACAGGGATTTTATCTAAACCGCTAGCATATCTAAGTGAGAATAGGATGTGTTATTTATTCCTTTCTTAATTTCAATTGCTTAAGGCAGAGTAAAACATATCCGGAAACCGGTTTTATATTTGGCTGGCCGTTCTTGCTGTACTGCTCCTCATGCACAGTGATGTCATCGCTTAAGATTTTCTGTGTGCCCAGAAGAACATGTAAAGAGATTTTTGGAACCACAACACAAGAAATTACTTTTCCTTTGGCTCAATGTTTCGATTTATCTGGACTAGGGGTAGGGGCAACAAGTTTGGGGAAACTTATTTTTTGAACAGCAGTTTGGACACAAATGCATTACTTGAAGCCTGAAAAGATGATTTTGTGTGATATGTGACCCTGCAATTATTGCATGATCTCGTGATATCGCAAGAACCCAGCTGCCGTGCAAGCTAAGGAAAGGGACTCCTGGGCACAGATGTGTACAATGCCCATCCTTTTCCTATTCGTTGAAAACTGCACCTGAACTTCGGCTTACTGTAGCTATATTATGTGAAAAAAATGAAAAGTCACAGGATCACACAAGTCATTAGTAAACATCGTCTGAGAACCATGAGTCTGTGCCAAATGTGCCAATTCATCAAATAGATGCTGAGATATAACCCGAATAAAAGAAACTTTGACCTGCTGGTGGTGTTGGAGGAAAAGTCAGAGCATCACCAAAGTCGTTAGAAGTTATTTTCTATTATCTCCAAATGTCAACCTCGTAGTGGAGCAAAAGGAAAAGTCAGGGGTTCACCAAAGTCAGGAGGATTCATCCTCTGGGGTCCATGAATGTCTGTGAAAACTGCTGGCACTAGAGGAAAAGCCAGAGGAGCACCAAAGTCATTAGAATTTCACCTCTAGGGACCTTGAATATCTCTCATAAATGTCATAGCAATCCATTTCATAGCTCTCAAGATATTTCAGTCTGAACCAAAGTGGTGGACAGGCCAACCAAGAGGCTGGCATTGCAAAGATTCTAGCATGACTAAAAACATGTCTACTGAGCTCTTTGACTTACCAACCAAAAATGTTGATAACAGTTACTTCATATAAAGAGTCTGAGTTTGGAGGCCCTCTGATCCCTTTGCAGCCCCTGGGCTTCCTGTGGTCCGTCTGGTAATCTATCTTCAAACTGTAGGGCAGAGTCCGGACGAAAGGGGGAAGGAGGGGGGAGGGACTATCTTGAAATGCCAGTGGACGTGATTGAGTCTTACTACCAAGATAGTACAGGCCAGATTGCGAGTTTAGGAAGTCTGAAATCTCAGCACCTGGCAAAGTGTTTGTTGAGTCATTGCATTAATCAACAACTTTGCCAACTCCCTGCATATACATTATGCTCATTTTGTGCTGGTGGGGGGGGGGGAGGGTGATAGAAATATATTAATTCAAGAAATAATTGCCTAAAGTTATCCCTCCCTACCATCAAGCGCATTTCCTTTTGGACACAAAACAAATTAATTTAATGTGCTATGTCTTCTGTAAAGCTTTTATCTAAATAAAAAAGGGCTTTTTACTAATTTTGACCTGCAGTTTCAAGTTTAGTAATTTAGTTGGATACTTTTCACAATTGTTGTAAAACATTTCAACGCTCTTCATTCCCAAAGACACAGTGAATAAATTACAAGGAATTTAGAAAGTTATGAAGTGTCAAATTTGATGCCTGAGTGCACACTGACACTTTATGAACACTTACAGTAATTCATTGCTGCTATTTGTATTCCCGGTGTCCTTTTACTTATACACCAAATTGGACTGTAGTGGTCTCCTTTCACCTCTCTGCGGAATGAGCCAATTTGTATAAGCAGATGCAGCTCCCAACGCTTGAATAATTCTCCAGATTATTATTATTTTTTTTTTTTTATGCCTGAACGTGTTAATGTATAATTGATGCTTTAAGGAGATAAACTGCCAACATCTTCATTTAGGTGCCTCAGGCAGACAGAGGGAGAGCAGTTTCACTTGATTTGTTAGTTTTAAAGTTTACTATCTGACGGCTGAAATGACACCTGAGGTAATCATGAACAGTGTTAGCTCACCAGCATGATGGCAGCAGATGGTTGATGGTTGGATGGATGAATGACATTTGCTTGTGTTTCCTCCTGCAGTCTACGCTGAAAGGAGCTAATGTCACAGTGTTTGGCTGCCTGAACCATGGGATGCCTCTCTTCTTACGGGAAAACTCCTCATTGAAATGTGAATCAGGTATGTCAAGTTTACCTTTGACAATATACCCCAAATTAATAAACAGTATATTAACTATATATTATTATACTGTAGCATATTATAATTCATGTTTAATATTACAAGTAATACATTTTTTTTCTATATGAGTGTGAGACTCTTCTAGGTCTTCACATTTGAGCAATAAAAACATTCTCCAGCTCCTCTAACTCACAAAACATTGACTATTCATACACAGTTTACTCCAACTGTTAGCTGACATCATCTTAAGAACTGGCACTAATTTCTATCAGGACTTCCACGTTAATTAACACTTCAAGCTCAATTTATCCCCTACACACGACTGACATTTCAACTCCTTTTAGTGGTTCAGTGGTCAGGGGTTTCACTTCAACAACTTCAACTTAATTTATCACATCCGTTTGAATTTTAGCTCCTTTCAGTATTTGTATTTCCGACTGCAACTTCAACTCTTCCATTATTTCAACAATTTCAAATGTTTTAACTGCAAAATTTTAGAAGCAAATAAATGGAAATGTATGTAACTTCTTCTTGTTAATGCATTTATTCTGTTTAAGCGTTTTAAAATATGTTTCTATTACTTTTTTTCACCTGTTGCAGAATCGGGGGCCGGGTTTTTCCTTTCTGTGAATGCCTCTGTTAATATCACCAAATTGAGGATTCCCTATCCGCAAACAGGCCCCTGGTACCTCAGTCTGCGCTCTCTATGTGCCACTGAACATGGGTAAGACAGGCAATATTAATTCTATATTTCTATAAGATATCCACTATATGGTTACACTGTGCTTTACTGGAAAGCTTTACTTAAGTGCATTTAGAATTAATTAGCATTTAGTAACTGTTGTTTTTTTAGTTATAATATGCAGAGTTTTTTCAGAGAGCCCACAGTGGACAGTATGAAGCGTGCACTTCAGCTGCATTCACACAAAATCTGGCAATGCAACACCTTACTCCAGGGTTGTGCGGAGATCTGTGTGTGTGTGTGTGTGTGTGTGTGTGTGTGTGTGTGTGTTTATTTGTGGCCAACTTTGAATGTGTTTACAACAGCAACCGCCAAATCCTGCATTGTATGCCTTTAGAGGAAAGGTCTGACACTTAAACTGTAATATACGCTTATTTGCTCTCTTGATGTGATTTAGATGACCAGTACTACTATCATGGCTGGAGGCCTATGCTAAATATATAGCTACTGCCAGCAGCCAGCTAAATTACCTTAGCATAAAGACTGGAAACGGGGAAACAGCTAGCACTGTCCAAATGTAAGAATCAGCAGAACAGCGCCTCTAAAGCTCACTGATCAACATGTTACAGTATATCTGGTATGTTTAAACCGTACAAAAACCAAACTATAAAAACGACAATTCAATGTTTTATGGGTTATGAGCCGGACTGCTTGGGACCAGTAACTTCCTAGAGTCTCTGCTGGTTTCCCTTACAAACACGTGTAAAAAATAAGAAATCCCCATTTTACGTATTAAGCAAACATATTTAGTGTTAATACACACACTAAGTTAGCCAGCTGCTAGCGCCATTTTTAGCATACAGAAATAACAGGGGTAGCTATCTTCTCGTGGAGCTCTCAGCAAGAAAGTGAATGAGTGGATTTCACAAAAAGTTGAACTATTTCCTTTATACCTTTAAAAAGGAAACAATGGTGTTAATTGTGTGCTCTGTAGTAGTCAACCCATAAAGTCTCCAAAACATAATTTATGAGCTTATACATTTTTGACAATCTTATAATTAATTCTTTGGCTTGGTCCCAGTGGCCCCAAAGCAACCTCTGTGAGACAATATTTTCTGTCAATTATAGGAAGACAATTGACAATAAGACATTCAGTATTTCTTAAAAACATCATTGTATAAAAATCCTATTTACCAAAATTAAATTTCAGTGCTCTAATGAAGACACCATGCTCACTGATTAAACAGTGCTGCCTCCCTCATTCAGCCACATTCTCTCCCATCTGTCACCCAGCAGATTAATTTGGGATTGGCTTCATAAATGTGCCTATGGTGCACACCTAGCATATGACATGGAAAAGGGTTAGATTTTGAGGTTTAAAAAAGTAGATTTTTCATATTCAACATTTGCATATTGGGAAATTTAGACAAAATGATCACTGTTCATACAGGAAGAAATGTTAAAAAAAGAGGCACAGACACTAGTTTTTTTATCTTTAGTATACTAAGCAGACCATAGTGCATTGCACCTAGAAGATATTTGGGGTTTTTAATTAAGGGCACAGCTCTTATCTTGTCTTGAATAGAAATATCTAGTCATCTCTATTGTTCTCTTCACCTTCATTTACAATTTAATCCACAGATGAGTGCAATAAGTACACACTCTTTTTCTGAGGGTTGTTTCAAGTCATTGTGAGATATGTTGTAAAGAGGAGGGGAAAATGTTACTTTAAGTTGGCCAACGCATTGTATTAGCGTATTAGCTATTCAGCAGATTAAGATGTATTGCCGAACCCTTAATGGCACGAAGATGTGCACGGAATGAAATTGAGCAGATTTAGTTGCCGGCCACTTGGGAGTTCCAATTGAATTTCAATAACAAATAATAACAGATGGTACGGGACATGGTCTCATCCTCACGTGAAAGTCATTGCTGAGGTATGAAAATGTAGAAAACATTCACAAAGCTATGTTAGATTTCCACAAATTTCCACATGCTAAATTAATCAGGTCTTGTTAGAGAAGAAAAGCGGTAGTGTGAATGATAGGTGCTCTTCAAGGCTAAAATTAAGTTGAGTGTTATAATTTAGGGATTAGGAAGTGAGCAGCTGTTCCAATTAAAGGAATGGGTTCTATGAAAAGGAAAAGAAACACATTTGTTACCCCCTGATTGAATGAAAGGATACAATGCAAGCAGAAATATGCAAGTTTCTTTCTAATCAGAGATTAACAAATTATATATAGATTCATGTGCAGTTGTTAGTTTCTACACTATAGTTATAACTCATAGCATGGCATAACAACTTCTATCAGTACATGAAATTCCTATAAAATGTACATTTTTGTTGAAATGGTTCTCTAAAAGTACAAAAAAGAAAGTTTTGACATTACAAATGGAGGTCTTTGTTATTATTTTATTATAGGCAGAGTATTGTAAAGAAATCCAAGTGTGGTACCTAACTGAGATACTTAATGAAGGTTAAACTATCACAGGAGAACCCTAACTTCCTTGTTGGTCTATAAAGCACAGACACAATTTGTGGAAAACTACATTTGTAAATGCTTTTAGAGATTGCACAAGCTGACAATCCTAAAACAACCTTTTGATCTCCAACATAGTGCTGGAGCACATAAAACAACAAGACAGAGTCTATAGCCACACTGACTGAATCTGGGAGGTTTAAACAGCAGTGGACTTTTCAGCTGGACTTGTAGGCCGTTAACACATCACAGTTCACAGTTGCAGTTAACCACTGCACATTTCTACTTTAATACTGGCTTAATTTACCAGTGATGTTCCTCATGCTCACCTCTATCTGCATTCTGCCTGTCTGTGACTTTTCCAGATTTGAGGCATGCACCAATGTCACTGCCGAGGTGTATATGCGTGCATACCTGACTCCATGCATCAATGACTGTGGGACGTATGGGCAGTGCAAGCTTCTGCGAACAAACAACTATCTCTATGCTGCCTGTGAATGCAAAGCAGGTAACAATTTACTTATAAAATCTATTGCAATGCATGCCATTGTCAGTGTATTTTTCAGGCTCACATAGGGGCTTTTTTCCCCCTCTTTGTTGATTTGAATTTGTGCATAATTTGAATGCAAACACAATTTAAATTAGGATGTCTATGTCTTAATTGATTCTATTTGAATGTCCGCCTTTTTAAATTGCATTTCCATTCACTAAACACGGTTATGGAAGCCTATTGCCAACAAAACAAAGCAAGTTGTTTGATAGAAGTGGATACATGAATGAATAAATTAGGTGTGTACTCAACAATGCCGTTAATTATCCATCAGTAATTAATAATTAGCAAAAGGCATGACCATGAATTAATAAGTGGAATTGATTTTCAGCAGTCAAAAGCTTTGTTTGCATACAAGATAAGATACAACTTTCTGTGAGGAACTGGGTCATCACTGTGGCAAAGAATTTCTAATTTGTTGGAAGATCATGCATATCATGCAGAGTGACAAGAAAACAAGAGAGAGCAAGGTGGGATGGCCCAGGTCTCTTTTCAGAATTGAGAGCAATTAAATTGTATGTGCTGCTGTCCAATGAGTCATACAGCCGCCTGGTATTAATCTTCTAATATAACCCAATAAAACACAGTCTTAATTACTAACAGCTTTTCAATAAAAGATGAGTTTATGAAACTAAAAATCCTGCCTTTGATCTTCTTTTATCGGGACTGCTTTTAAATTCATTGTCATACTTCACGTGTGTAACTGCTTCCTGGCAGGCGCTTTGCATTCAGCACTCGCCCTTGGCACGTCTCACACCGGAAACCCTCCATTCAACAGTGCTCACGAATATTTAATTCTCACCAGGTGCCTCCATACAAGACAAACAGCTTCACGCAGATCTGTTTTTGATTGTTTTTCACAGAGAAATGTATGTTTATAAGAAAGGGCCGATGAAGCATTGATCTTGTCAAGAGATAAATATTTGATCCATTTTAAGAAATACTGAAAATTCTAAAGGGATGAGCTTTTGAAAAAACCCGATTCATTAACAGTACAGCTCCTTCTCATCCATTCAGCTAAAAAGTTCCAGAAGATTTTCCTAAAGTTTTTTTTTTTGAGTTTCAGGAAGTCAAAACTGCTTTAACTCCAGTTCTTTTCAACCTATAAAGACTGTAGACACAAAAGCTCTCTACGCTCTTAGATCTCTACTTTCTTAGACCATCATACAGTACAGTACTGACTCTCTGTGTGTGTGTGTGTGTGTGTGTGTGTGTGTGTGTGTGTGTGTGTGTGTGTGTGTGTGTCTGTGTGTGTGTGTGTGTGTGTGTGTGTGTGTGTGTGTGTGTGTGTGTCAGGCTGGGATGGCTGGGGATGCACAGACAACTCGGAGGCCTACTCCTACAGTTTCCAGCTCCTCTCCACCCTGCTGCTCTGTCTCAGTAACCTGATGTTCATCCCGCCTGTGGCCATCGCCATCCGAAGCCACTACTTGCTGGAGGCTTCAGTCTACATTTTCACCATGTTCTTCTCCACTGTGAGTGACTGCCACACTAGCAAAGTAGTATATGTTCTATCCTCTATAACAGTGGTCTTTAACGTTTTTTAAGCCAAGGACCCCTTAACTAAAAGAGAGATGGAGCAGGGACCCCCTACTACATATATTGTATAAAATGAAGTTGCATAGTAAACTGGGCCTTCAATAACGTGTGCCTAAAGCCTTTATACATACAGTGCCTTTTTAGTGCATAGAATACTAAACCACATAAAATTTTAATTGTTGGCATGATTTTATAAATCATCTTTTATATGTCACAGTGAATCTTTAGGATGTATGTATGTTGTCTAATAAAAAGAACTTTCAAAATTTGAGAGAAACTTGGAGCTGGACTGCAGTGACTCTGAGGACCCCTGTTAAAGATCTCTGCTCTATAAAACAGAGTTGGCCAATAAAATGTTATTTTTGGGTCTGATACCGGCACAAATATTTGGAAAGCTGCATTACTGCTTCATCTGCAACTCAACTAAACTAGAATTTTCGGTAAGCAGACAGTCAGGAGACGGCAAGCTAGCAATCATTAATGCAAACATTGGACAATTTGCAAATGTTTATCATGGAACTCAACACATTTGTTAGGATGCGTTCAGACTGACTTGAGCCCTGCATGAAAAAAGTGTATATGTTAGCTTCTCAGACATATCTGCTGGTTGGTCTGACCACTCACTGCCTTTTCCCTCTCTGACAGTTCTACCATGCATGTGACCAGCCGGGTATTGTGGTCTTTTGCATCATGGAGTATGACGTCCTGCAGTTCTGTGATTTCCTTGGGTCTCTCATGTCAGTGTGGGTCACTGTCATTGCGATGGCCAGGCTAAAGTCCATCATCAAACAGGTAGGCGCATACTGTAGTTCATCCTAATTATCCTTAAAGGAGAGTCAAGTGACATAGTTGAAGGAAAAATGACTATTTTAATGGAACTGTAGTTGTAGCTGAGTGTAGGCACATTTGTAATGACATTCCAGCTGAATGACCATTTTGTTTCCACTTTAATAAAACGTGTGAGCTTTTCGATATATATTATCTAAAATGATTTATAATTTAATATGAATAATTATAATAATATATAATTAAATATAAATACATTTGCTGCAATGTAAACAGCGGCACATCGACAAGGCCATGTGGAGTGCAGCCCATGTCACCACCTTTAAATCATAAAGATCTTAAATCTCCCACAAAAGGCTCTGATTTATGGTGGCCGAGATGGTTTTTGCATTTGTCTCCTCCACCGTCTGATTGGCTCAAAGCAGCCATTCACAAGAGCCACTTCAGAACAGTGTGGTTTGCTTGACAAAATATTAGAAGTGGGCAGTGGTACTGACGTCTGGAACTAGACATCTTCTGACCCTAATGCCTGTCCACTGTCATGTGTTGCAGTCTGGCAGCACCTTGGCTGAGAGTTCCATGTTAGGGATCGACAACTTATTTCTTATTTTTTTGCTTATTTATTTTATTACAGGGACATATTAATAAACATTTCTGTCAATATGCCAGAGTTAGCCAAAAGTCTATTTTTCATCTGCAGTCCCTAGACAGATGGTAAAAAAAAAGTCACCCTAAAAGAAGGTAAAATTACACATTTACATAACAGTATAACATTTAAAATACATTTGGTAAAAAGTACTATTAAGCTAAAAATGTACAATAGGAGCACAGCAGACCACAAACTTGAGATAAACCCTGAAGCAAAGAGGGATTAGAGGACTAAAAGGTAGAGCTGAAGAGCTGTGAAGTAGAGATACAAATGAGTAAAGCATATGCCTCAATTTTTAGTCAATAATTAAAAGATCAATGTGTTAGAATCAGCGATGCCTGGTGCTAAATTCTCTGGTTGTTGACATATTGCGGTGGATAACAGTAAACACTAACAGGTGCACCTTCTCCCTGGGTCATTCCCTGGCTGCACACCAAGATGGCAGATCAAGATGCTTGAAGACACCAAGCAGTCTTAGGGAAAGTGTGTGTCTGTGGGTGTATGTGTAATGTGTGTGTGCCATAAATGAGACAGAGAAAGAGGGAGGGGGAGGGGGCGGAGTAGTGGGAGGGAGGGAGGGAGAGTATACGAACATCTGCTGTCCTCTAGAGTTTTCATTTTTGCTGAGCGCTGCAGTACGCAGTCACTAATCAAATCGCACATGTCAGGACTGGCAAGTGGAGATGTGTGTTTGTGTACTAGCGAGACTCAGTATGTGTGTGTGTGTGTGTGTGTGTGTGTGTGTGTGTGTTTGTGTGTGCGGTTGTTTGTGTGCGGTTGTTTGTTTGTGTATGTGTGTGTTTGTTTGTTTGTTTGTTTATGTCTATGACCGCAGCAGCAGTAGAGGGTGAAGGACCACCTGATAGTGTGCGTGTGCGTGCGTGCGTGCATGTGTGTGTGTGTGTGAGACTTATGGACCTTCAAAGGTCTAGAAGTCAGCAAAATATCTTGCAAGGGCATTTTTGCTCGTTCACATATAGAAAGTTATTAATCTCAACTCGCTAATGGTCACTCCGTCAGAATCATAAACATCAATTTAAAGGATAATTACATTTTATTACAACTTGGTTCTCATCTTTGTAGTTTTGGCCCTCTTTTATTGAGCGGTTATAATAACATTGTTCTCACCAAAATAACTTGGTCCTCTCCTTGGAGATTTTAAAACCTGATCATCTGACTGCTTGTGAGTCTCACCCCATCAGACTTCCCTTTAGCAATGTTGCCACTTTCTCAGACTTTAGCAATAAATTGTTGAGTACAATTTTACAACTGCTAATCTCTAAAATCCGAGAAAAGAGATATGAATGCACAAAACACAGAAACACAAGGTTTCACCATTCATTAATTATTCAATATGTTGTAATTCACACATGCACAAATACAGTATAAGTCTATATTACTGTACATTGGTGAGCCTGTAAATATGTGTGGCAGGTAAAAATAGACTTCCTACCAGAATCTCCAAAGGCTCGTCTGTCACCAAGACAGATAATAATTCATTACAGCGAAACCCTTGCCTGTGAGCATCCATGCATTCATGCCTGCATACAACAATACATGTTTACATGCATTTTAGTGCCCCTGTTTGATCCAACGGTGCAGTATGAGTGATGATTGTTGCTGCACAGTCCTCGGGCTGCACTACGCTGATCCTCTACCCCTTGGTCTGTGCCAATTAGTTCTGTTATCCTGCAGCACAGGTCATCCCTTCCCCCGCTTAAAAATCCCCAATTTCCCCTCACGTTCCCTAGGTTCACCCAAAGCATGTGTAGCACATCTTATTTTTTTTTTTTTTTTTCCCTCTCACTTTATCCATTTTATATCCTGTGGCTTTATGTCAAATTGTAAGCTAAAAAAAAAGGCATTATTTATAGCATGGGCCTCTATCAGCGTTTTGTTTTCTTTGTTATACTGTGGCTCTCACTTCATAGGAAGTTCGGTTGGGGTATTACTCTGAGAGCACTTTGAAATATTTATTTTGTCTTCAACAGACTTCAAAAGACAGTTATTTTCTGTACTGACCGTTCCCTCACTGATACATTAAACTGATGACATATTTACATAATGGCAGGCTTCTCTTTTTTTAACACAAATTTGCATTATTTTTGTGTGTGTGTGTGTGTGTGTGCAAGCTAATGAAAGAACACATCACCCAGTGCAATAGTGTGGCTCATTGATGTGTTTTTGGACAACAATGGAGGAAGCTGTATCAGGCTACACAGACAATACATGCTAGTAGGATCAATGTATTGTTGGCGTTAATTTCTTCATAAGATTGGTTCAAAATTAGAAAAATATAGAATATATAAAGCCCTAACCGTTAATATACTGTATATGGTTTTCTAATTTAGCTTGCTGGCTAGTTAACATCACAGTGCTAACAAGAAACACTCTTCAAGCTAGAGTTCATATTGCATTACCATAGTGACCAGTACCAAATAACTACTACAGACAAGATATTTCAATTCTTCTTCACTGTACTATTTATTTTTCTTAACCTTATTGAACTTGCACCCACAATACTACAGCACTATCTTTCTTCCTCCTGCCTGTTTGTGGTACATTCAAGCTTTTATTGCAGCAGCAACACAGTTCTACATTAGACCTCCATGAATACCTGTGTTAGGAAAAGTAGAACTTTCACATCCCAGAAAAAGACAGGACACAGGTGCAAAAATAATGAAAATGTACTTCCACAATACATACAGTGAGTAAATGTTGTCTCGGCTTTCTGACATCAGAAATATCCTGCTATTTACTGCGGATGTAACAGTGTCAACAATGTTTTATGAAGTGCCGTTATTGATCCATGTGTTTTTTTGTCAAGGTGCTGTATCTGCTGGGGGCGATGTCTCTGTCTATGGCTTTGCAGCTAGACCGTCACGGTCTGTGGAACCTGCTGGGGCCCAGCCTGTTTGCTTTGGGCATCATGGCCGTGGCATGGGTAAGGGAAACTCATATATTTACTGCACAGTAGACCAGTAGCCTACAGCTAAAAGTGGGTTTATTCCATAATGAGTTTATTTGCATTTAAAAACAGTAGCCGTGTGGCCGGGTTAGCTCAGTTGGTGGAGCGGGCGCACAAGTGGCCATGGGTTCGGCTCCGGCCTGCGGCCCTTTGCTGCATGTCATTCCCCCCCTCTCTCTCCCCTTTCATATCTTCATCTGTCCTGTGGAAATAAAGGCCTAAAATGCCCTAAAAAATCATCTTAAAAAAAACAAACAAATAAAAAGAAAAAGACAGTAGCCGCTTCATATCAAAATTACCAAGTTAAACAGTTTATTGTAATATAGCAGAAAACAAAGTAATTTAATACCTAATACCTAATAACCTATTTGTAGCATTCAGTATGTTTCTGTTTGACAAAATTATAACATTACATTTTAAATCTTGTATTTCCCCCAAAATATTACGTCTTACAGTGTGTGAACAACTGGTCTACAAGGGATTTCTACACAGAATAAAAGATGATTAATTTTAATACACGTGTTTGACATTCATAGACAAGCTTGTTCAAACATGCAGATGAAATGAAAAAGCACCGTCCCTCTATTGTTGCATATGCTAGTAAGTGTAAAATGATTTAATCCATTATTTGAGCTTAGAGCTGGAACATGGGGCTGGAACATGTGCATGGTTAAAAACAGTGGGTTTCTGACCAATGAAGCTATTTTACATTAGCATGGAAGGGGCTTTAAAAGTTTTGCAGCCTGCGGGTATTAGTCATGGGTTGTAGTTCCATTATAAGTCAGCTTGTACTTCCACTGACTCTTCTCTGAGTCATATTGTGCTCCCTGAACTGAAAAGATAAAAAATAATAGTCTTTCAGGCAAGGTTCTTGGAAAAAAAGCCTTTAACACCAAACCTCTGACATGAGTTTGAAAACAAGATTTGAGGCTGCCTTGGACAAAGCTTTGCTTTGAATAAAGTGTGGGAGTTGTAGCTCTGAGAGTTATCTGTATGTGAGCTGGATGATCCTACAGAAACTGTGGAAGATGATGTACTGTTTAATTCACCATGTAAACCCTCCAGTTTAAGCACCAAAGGTAGGACAGTATATATAAGCATAGTGAGATTCTTTTCTCCTGAGATTAACAGCGCTTCAGAATTCATGCAGGGCACTACTGTATCATTAAAATGTGAGTGTATTTGGAGACAAACATAAAGACATTGGCTTCCACTATTTGGCTGGTTGTAATTCAATTATAGATGGCTTGTTGACATGTTATTTGACAAATTTGAAATACCATGGTCTGGTATACTGTGTCAATATCTACAGAATCTAAGTATATACAGATTGTGTGCAGTGTCAAATTGCCCAAAACAGTAAGACACAATCTTCCTATGGCGATGAACTACACAGTAACTAGCCACAAAAGTAACTTGGATGTTATGCTAATGTTGCCATTTTTTTAAAGATAAATCTGTGCTCATGCTTTGATTACGAGACACTTCATAATTTATCAGCTGTTCCATAGCGTATGTCTGCATTTCAGCACTCGTTCCTCAGTGCTGCACCTCTAAGTTTGAGCGCCACACATTTTCTACAAGAGCCCTTTCATTTCAACTTGTCATGTTTCTGCAAAGCCTGGCATTCTGAATGTTCCCAGACACAACCGAATTAGATCAGTCAAGTGAAGGGCACGGAGCATCTTCTACTTTGTAGAGGTGTCATGAGCAGTAAGAGGAAAGGGGAGAAGTTCAAATCTGTCAATGCCAAATATTCCTAACCCTCCAAAATAAATGAGGTCCTTATGTATGAAAACACCGTCCTAGTCTGAAATTGTTAGTCCTAACCAGAAATATTTACAGTTCCAAAGGGAGTGGAGCAGTAACAAAAAAGTTCATGTTTTTTTTTACTTGGCTTCATGTAAAGTCTTTATCCTAAAATGTATGCATCATAATAACTCAATCAAAACCATTTATGTATTCATTATACATTCATAGAATACATTTAATTTGTGTCATTCATGAACAGCTTGCATTTCCCTTGACAAGGTCGGGATTCTTTATGGTAATGTTTTGGGAAAAACAAATCTAATGCAAGCTATCAGTGTTTATGAACCGATGAAAATAGAGACTGAATCCAATAATGAAGCACTCTCTAAACACTGTTTAGAAAGAAATGAAATAAAATGTCTCTCTGTGCCACACGTTCAGCAAAGAATAAGCACATTCTCTCTATTAAACAAATAGAGACGTCATATACAGTTACTGCCAAACAGAACACGAGCATAAATAGCAAAATAGCCAAAGTGGTGACGGGCCAATCACTGATGACCAATTTAAAACATCTGTCAGCTGATTATGATCATCGAGATGGACTTTATGCTACAGCAGTAGGCATGAATGGAAATTTCAGACAATAAAACCAACCGAGATTTATTAAGAATCCCATCCCTCTGTTCTTCCAATCAAAGTAAACTGCCTGCTGCTCCCTCACTCAAATCCCATTGCGCTCCATTTTTGAATGACTGCTCCCTGTGTGATCTCCCAATTCAATATCCTATTTCGGCGTGAAATGTGTTCATTAAATTACGGAAAGAAGAGCATTAAACACGGGGGCCTTTGAGATCAATTGTAAAATAAATAAAATAATAATGTAAAATTGTATGCGTCCCTTAGTTTCTAATCATTTTCTGGAAAGAAATTGATATGCAACTGTTATTTCTTTGTAAGTGTTTTGGAAAGGACTGTTTAACTTGAGACTCATTACAGAGAAACATTTTATTTTTCAGTTTCTTGTATAGCACACAGTTAGACAGTGTCTTAAACTGGAATTAAAGCGTGTTGTGCATACCTCCCGAATCTCAACAACATATAGTGCTGACCTGCACTTTGTTTATTTCAGAAAAAGAGTTTGGTCATACGTTTCAGCATAGTACAGCCAAAAGTGATCTTCTAGCAGAGCATAGAAATCTAAATTCCTCTTTAAGGTACTTAATAATGTTGCCCATCCTGTCATTGCTCCAACTTACAGTGATAAATCCAAATTATTTCATGTGTGTTTCGTGGATGTAGTGGTTTGTTTACACTGTTACCAGAGTGCAATTTGTTTCCATTTCCTGATTTTGTCTGCGTTGTCTTTAACCTGTGTTTAAACGTGACACTGTAGACACGTATGTTATACCCCCAAACACACACACACAAACGTGTCCGAACAACACCTGTGCACATACGCTTACGTGCAGCCCGGAGAAGCATTGTTTTAGCTTTGCTGAGTAGTGAGCAGGTCAGTATTTTAGGTTATTGGCATAGTGTTCAAATAAAGAAGCTCAAATAAATTTGTGGGTATTCATCAAATGGACCCATTCTCATCTTACGTATGACCCAAATTGTGCAGGCTTTTCCTAGAAAACCTTACAAAGTATAATTTGATATTCAGTCAATTTAAGGAATGTAAAAACTAAAACTAGCTGTTACCACATAAACTATGAAATAGATTTGGACTTTAGTTTGTTATTTTAAACTTAATTAAAGGTCCCATGACATGGTGCTCTTTGGATGCTTTTTATATAGGCCTTAGTGGTCCCCTAATACTGTATATGAAGTCTCTTTCCCATAATTCAGCCTTGGTGCAGAATTACAGCCACTAGAGCCAGTCCCACAATGAGCTTTCCTTGGTATGTGCCATTTCTGTGTCTGTAGCTATTAAGGAGGAGAGAGGGGGGGCAAGGTGGAGGGTGGGGGTGTGGCCTTGACCAACTGCCACTTTGCTCGTTTGAAAGCCATGATGTCTCTCTCTCATGGGTTGGCCAAATTCTCTGGGCGGGCAAAGCAGAGAAAGGGGAGGTAATCTTGCTCCTTATGACCTCATAAGGAGCAAGATTCCAGATCGGCCTGTCTGAGCTTTCATTTTCTCAAAGGCAGAGCAGGATACCCAGGGCTCGGTTTACACCTATCACCGTTTCTAGCCACTGGGGGACCATAGGCAGGCTGGGGGAACTCATTAATGTTAAAAAACCTCATAAAGTGAAATGTTCATGCCATGGGACCTTTAAAGAAAATAGGCCTGAATGGTAAAGTTGAAAACATTGTTTTATGTGTCTGTCAGACGGTGCGCACCATCCGTCGGCGGCGTTGCTACCCGCCCACCTGGAAACGATGGGTGTTCTTCCTCTTCCCGGGAACCATGATTGCCACGTCTGCCGTGGCCCTCTATGCCTTCGTGGAGACAGAGGAGAACTACTTCTACATCCACAGTATCTGGCACATGCTGATCGCGGGAAGCGTTGGCTTCCTCCTGCCGCCACGCGCCAAACCCGACGCCAAGGTGACCCCGCTGAAGCGTAGGCGGGGCTGCGGCTATCAGCTGTGTGTTAACGAGCATGAGGAGCTGGGCCTGGTGGACCCCGCCATCATCTCCATCAACAGCATCTGTACCAGCTAATAAACTCCCCACTCCCAGCCTTTTACCTTAGAGACACTTCATTGCCTTCTTTTACTTGGGAAATTCACACACGGGAAATTAAGCCACAGAACTTGAAAAAGCAATGTAAATACTTTAATGCAGATGTGACACTTTTTTTTGGGTTGTTATTGTCATGGTAATTACTATCAATACAACTGTAATTATTATTATCTATAGTTAAAGTTGTTCTGATGAATTGTGGGTGTACAGTGACACACTGTGTTTGTGAATATGTATTTAAAGTCAAAGCTGAAACACTGCTGCTATCTGACGGTGACTGTAATACTGCTTCTGTTGGTTATTTATTGGTGGTCTTGTGAATAGGCCAATTGTTTTACTGTTGGGGCACAGATCAGGGGGAGACGTGGGGGGATGTTTATCAAGGGCACGGCTTTTCTGAAATTCTTTTCGAATATATCTTTTGCACTGAGACACAAAAATGTTATTCTGTACATTTTTATAACAATATAAACTACAGTGGGCATCACAAATGTAAAACCTAGTTGTTATGTGGAATGTTAGACTGTCTTTTGCAATTGCAATGTATTGCTTTTACACGAATGTGCAGATTGTTCTTGATGGGAACAATTCCAAAGTCCAGCTGCCTGTTGAAAGAGAAGAGGGGAGGCAGGATTATTTCAAAGACCTCAAACAAAGACCTCACCTCCCTGTTCTTTTTCTGACAGGACCTGTGTGACACCACATTCATAAACAATAAATGTTTCCTTTCTTGCCTCAGTATTACTTCTGCTTTCAAAGCTTTTGAATATAGTGTAACTGGTGAACCTCCAACAAAGACATCACATTGCAATTCCTGCCCTGATGGAAGCCAGTGGTACTTGTGAGATGAGACACTGTCAACAACATCCTCCAGGAATAGAGCAAGAAATAAGTCTCCTACAGAGCAGCAGTATGAGAGCAGCTTTGGAGCATACTGTCGATATATGTAGCCTCTCTCTTACACAAGAGAGAGTTATATTGCTCTTTGCTTTATGCCTTATTAGGCGTGATCCATTCGCAGCACCTCAGTATTTATCATCCTGTGTGCACGCTGTCTTTTTCCATCAAATTATGAGAAAAGAAAAATTAAGAAGGTGAAGAATTCATACATTTTTTGAGGTTGAACCTGGCCTTGACATCACACTTATAAACAAGATTAACAGTCTACAGCCATGCTAGCAGCTCTGTGAGGCTGAAATGCTTACATCAACATGTTCACAATGATAAGGCTTGCATATACAAAGAAAGAAAAATAGATAGATAGAGAGATAGCTAGATTGATAGAATATTGATGTTAAGCAGGTATAATTTATATAATGATGTGTTAGCATGCTAACATTTGCTGAATAGCACTAATCACAAAGTAAAGCTGAGGCTTATGGGAATCAATGCCCTTAGTTTTGCAGGTATTGGTCAAAAACCAAGTATTGGATAAAATGAAAATTTGACCAGATGATGGCGCTAGATGAAAGGTCTGGGAAAGATTACAAATCATCTTCAGGGGACCATGAATGTGTGTACCAGGCATTTTAATAAAAAATAATCCTTCAAGCTCTAAGGGCATAGTTTTGGGAAACACGTTACCATCATTTTCTTTCTTACCAAGTGTTGGATGAGAGGATTGATACTCATATATTGTCTGCTAAATATGAAGCAACAGTCAGGAAACAGTTAGCTTATTTTAGCTTAGCAAAAAGACGAAACAGCACATACCCCTCTGTAAAACCAAAACGTTTTCATACTTTGTAAATTGTACAGATTCAACAAACAAGATATAATGTGTTAATTAGTGAGCTTTATAGATGCTGGTAGGGGCTTTTTTAATCTTTGAACAGCTGTCAGTCTTTGTGCAAATTCATTCAACTCACAGCCCGAAAGAGTTTAGGCTAGGTGTATTTAATTCCTTTAAGGTTTCTAGTGATACAGAATAAACACACACGCCTGCATACACCCTCATATTAGTGACCTAATCAACATTTTTCCATTGAAGTTTTGCAAGCAAAGCATTTATTTACAGGGCAAGACTGAGGAGGAAAAAAGTAATTCCTCATTTTTACCAGAGCTGCCACTGCTGCAGCTAATTATGCATCAATTCTTTACTCAAAGTGTTTCTGTTGAGCTTTGAAAATGTGATGGAATGAGGTCACTGGGGGCATTTAAAATCCTTACATGAACTTGTCTTCTCTTCTCTGTCCAAAAGGGAGGGAAAGCACAGAAGTGTAGTGGTGTTTCTAAATAAGAAAGAGCAATATGACTAATGCACAGTAACATCGCTTCATGCTTTTATCTAAATCTTGTCAAATGTCATGTATGTCCTTCATATGCTTTTCCTAAAGATTATTAACCTGAACAAGGTACAACCCACACAACCTATATATTAAAAAGATATTAACACTGGTTAAATCAACACAAAACTTTGTGGAGCTGTATATATTCCAGGGCATTTCTCCATTACTCCCTTGCCACTTCAATGAAAAGCAAAGTAATGGAAATTTGTGTAAAAAGAGACTCAATATTCCAAGTGGAGATTGCACCCCTTGGCGGGAATAAAAGGCCTGTGACTGTACTTAATGAGACAAATAACACCAAAATGACAAGGTCTTCGATATTGAAATTTCAAACAGTGGATATCCCTGTCCTTCCACCACACATGAAATCAAAAAGAGTACCTTCTTTGTATTCATGGATGCTTGGCTAACATATCTAACAGGATTATTACTCACACACCATAACCTAAAGCAGTAGAGCAATTTCAGCTCAGCTTACAGTATTTGCATGGCTTTTTTCCCTTGGGTAAATCCTGCAGTCTGAGTACAGAGCTACATTACCAGGCTAAAACATGATGAGCCACAAAGTGCCAAATTTCTTTTGCCAAAAATCTTTTGTTTTTCTCTTTTTACTTTTTATTGCCCCTTTTGTTACCCTACATGTTGCTGGTCCATATCATTCTTCAAAGTCTATACCATGCTAGCAGCTCTGTGAGGCTGTACTTAGGCACAGAGATGGTTTGAGCTAAATCAGCATGCTATCATGTTAACAACAATAGTAACGTGCTAATGCCAAGCAGATATAACGTTAGCATGTTAGCATGATAACATTGACTAATTCATTCTGGACCAAAGTGGTGGACAGACCAACCGACAGACAGACAGACATTACCAGTCATGCTGCTATTGTCGCTAAAGAACTGTAAACAGAGACATCAATATTCCCAAACTATCATCAAGAATATTTTTTTGTAAAATCTTTAAGAACATTTTAATCTAACTATTTTTATGGTGTTTATTCAGGATATACACTCACCTTAAAGATTATTAGGAACACCCTAATAATACTGTGTTTGACCCCCTTTCACCTTCAGAACTGCCTTAATTCTTTGTGGCATTGATTCAACAAGGTGCTGGAAGCATTCTTTAGAAATGTTGGCCCATATTGATAGGATATCATCTTGCAGTTGATGGAGATTTGTGGGCTTCACATCGAGGGCACGAAGCTCCCGTTCCACCACATCTCAAAGATGTTCTATTGGGTTGAGATCTGGTGACTGTGGGGGCCATTTTAGTACAGTGAACTCATTGTCATGTTCAAGAAATCAATTTGAAATGATTCAAGCTTTGTGACATCGTGAATTATCCTGCTGGAAGTAGCCATTAGAGAATGGGTACATGGTGGTCATAAAGGGATGGACATGGTCAGAAACAATACTCAGGTAGGCTGTGGCATTTAAAGAATGCCCAATTGGTACTAAGGGGCCTAACGTGTGTCAAGAAAACATTCCCCACACCATTCCACCACCACCACCAGCCTGCACAGTGGTAACAAGGCATGACAGATCCATGTTCTCATTCTGTTTACGCCAAATTCTGACTCTACCGTCTGAATGTCTCAACAGAAATCGAGACTCATCAGACCAGGCAACATTTTTCCAGTCTTCAACTGTCCAATTTTGGTGAGCTTGTGCAAATTGTAGCCTCATTTTCCTATTTTTAGTGGAGATGAGTGGTACCCGGTGGGGTCTTCTGCTGGTGTAGCCCATTCGCCTCAAGGTTGTGCGTGTTGTGGCTTCACAAATGCCTTGCTGCATATCTCGGTTGTAACGAGTGGTTATTTGAGTCAAAGTTGATCTTCTATCAGCTGGAATCACTCGGCCCATTCTCCTCTGACCTCTAGCATCAGCAAGGCATTTTCGCCCCCAGGACTGCAGCATACTGGATGTTTTTCCTTTTTCAGACCATTCTTTGTAATCCCTAGAAATGGTTGTGCATGAAAATCCCAGTAACTGAGCAGATTGTGAAATACTCAGACCAGCCCGTGTGGCACCAACAACCATGCCACGCTCAAAGTTGCTTAGATCTCCTTTCTTTCCCATTCTGACATTCAGTTTGGAGTTCAGGAGATTGTCTAGACCTGGACCACACCCCTAAATGCATTGAAGCAGCTGCCAAGTGATTGGTTGATTAGATAATTGCATTAACGAGAAATCTTACAGGTGTTCCTAATAATCTTTAAGGTGAGTGTATAATAATAAGAGTCTGCAGTGATTCAAATCAGACATTCACATTCAAAAAACACTTTAATGGGAACATTTTGCATGAAGTGTGATTCTTAACACTTTTATAAAATGTCAAACCCCTATGACAGCTACAGTTTGCAGCATATTTATGAATATTAAAGCTCACCTTACAAATGTGCCAGCTTTCAGCGTTACAAAAAAAAAAATCCCTGCAGAAAGGTGGAAAACAAATGTAAATTTAAAATTTAAATTTAAATTAACAATTACTAAGCCGTCACACAGACAAGCCATTCATTTAAATAATGATTAGCAGTACATGGAAGCATTACCAGAGTTCACAGAATGTGAGTTTTCAACTGTTAAAATCGTATGTGCATCTGTCAGAAAAATTGAGAGCTATTGAATGTTGGAGAAGGAACACTCAAGATATCTACAGTTTGGCCTCCAACTTTACTCAGTTTAGAATTTCCACTTCAGTGTCAACAAAACTGCACATCACAAGCATCACAGAGGGAGGACCTATAACAGAAAAGCTGTTTGTGTACCACTTGTATCCAAGGTCAACCCAAAGATGCATAATGTGATCAATAGAGCTGAAACGCTGAAGGGCTGATTGATAATGAGTCATCTTTCAGCCTCTTTTCATCCAAAATATTGAATTTGAAGAAAGCCAAAAGAAGAACAGTGTCTGTTGCCCACATGTTGCTCAATCTGTTACAGTTTGGGCATCCATCTGGTGAGAGTCATCAGGTCCAATGTTTGTTCTGCACGATTGCTTAGCAACCAGAAAATATAAGGCCATTTAATAGGGCCAGATACACTCTAGGGTGCAAACCCTGGTCCATAATGATGATAGGTTAGTTAAGGTTGGACTGGCCAACTTTTATTACCGGTAATAAAAAAATAGTTTTTTATATCAAATTTTTCGTCGTGGTCAGGTCAAAGCTTGTCAACTGTGTTCCAACACAACCATCAAGGGCAAAACATTGGCTTTTCCTGCATCACCATCATGCCATCACTCGCTTAAATTGAGCTTGAAACTGTAGAATGTCTCATTTGCCTTATGAGTCAGACATTCTGCATGAAGTTGTGATTTTAATACAAATGAGAGATTAGTGAATGTCCATGGGGGAGATTAGAAGTTAGGAAAGAGAGAAAAACCAGCAATGAAGTTGTTACAGCTACTGTAGCTCTATTAGTTAGAGTTGGCAGAGAAGCTCTTCTTTCACTGCAACAGCAAACATTTCAGGGATTGAGGGGAAAGGGGAGACTACCAAGTTTTAGCAGTTTTAACTTTTATTCTGAACTGGGGGCAGCAGGTTAAATACTGTACTGGCGAACAAGCCCAGCAACGGACATAGCAGGTAACAGGAAGAGAAGGAGGTAGTCAACTGAGTTACAAACATGGAATATAATTTTGCCAATGGGCTTATGCACACTATTACTGCTTTTGATTTAGTGGGGGTGTACATCTTTATGGATCATTGTTTACCAAGACACTGTCCTGTCTAGTTAGCTAATGGCAGCCAGATCACACAGTATGCAGCCAATTAATATCACATATCCAAATCCAAATCCAAATCCAAATCCAATTGTTACTGTTGTCTCTCTCTCTCTCTCTCTCTCTCTCTCTCTCTTTATTTATTTTTTTTTACTTTTTATTGAAGTTATTTGCTTGTTGCCTTTTTTGATTTACTTAGTTTTTTGCCACGATGGCAGCAAGGCTCTAAGGATGGCATTTCGGTCAGCCAGTTGGTCCACCACTTTAGTTCTAAATATCTTAGCAGCTATTAGATGGATTGCTATTCAATTTGGTTCAGACATTCCTGATACCCAGAGGATGAATCCTATTGACGCTTAGTGCTCCCCTGACTTTTACCACTTTTAATGAATTAAATGTAACTTTTAGCACAATATATAAATCTTGATCGTCAAAAAGAGATAAAGGGCCACCAAAGCATATAAAAAAGCTTGTTTTTATTGAAATTGAACTACTATGTGACTAAAAACAGAGGGAACCATCTGTTTCAGCTGGAATTATTCCCCAAATTACATCTTGGATGCTGATATTAATAATTCACACAGCCTGAGGATTTTGTTTATAAGAACCGGAAGCAGACTGACTTCTCACATAAGACCAGGACACAGTTATCATCAGGTTACACAGGAAATCATATGTGATGAGAAAGTCTTGCACAATACTACAGAGCACAAATTCATTTTGTGACCTGCATTTCTGTGATTTTTTTTCCTACATAATCCATGATTAGGTTGGTAGATGGAATTTGGAAATAGCATGTGAGCTATCAGCCCAGTACAAAAAACTGAAATTAGATAAATTAAACACACATCAGAGTTTGTGCGGTCATCCATTACATTCACACAAAAAGGAAGCAGTGGTTTAATTATGTAGTCTTGTTTGACATGTGTGTTTGCTGCATGCGGATTATTGAACTTCCTTGTCCAATGAGCAGTTTGGTCCTGTGTCCTGAAATAAAATTAAAGTGTTATACCAGAGAATTGCTGGCAACTTATAGATCATCATCAATTCAATTTTCAATTCAATTCAATTTTATTTATAGTATCAATTCATAACAAAAGTTATCTCGAGACACTTTACAGATAGAGTAGGTCTAGACCACACTATAAATTCCAAAACCCCAACAATTACAGTAATTCCCTCAAGAGCAAGCATTAGCAGTGGCTATTGCGACAGTGGCAAGAAAAAACTCCCTTTTAGGAAGAAACCTCGGCAGACCCAGACTCTTGGTAGGCGGTGTCTGACGGGCCGGTTGGGGGCGTGATGAACAGTGGTGATAATAGTCACATTAGAAGTCACAGTGACTTCGAAAGTTATCGTGGAAGTTCATGTCATAGCAGGGCACATCGTGTCATACTGAGTAGTGCAATCTCCTATACCGGATCCTGACTATTCTGTGCAGAGGAACATCACAGCAGGGTGTTGCGGGATGTAACGTGGCGCTGCAGAGCATGGGTGGGTGCGGCGGGTGCAGCGGGACGCAGCAGGATGCGGCCGGGAAATGCAGAGAATCGCAGCACTAAGATCTAGTAGAACAAGCATATTTTATTCGATGAATATTATAATTTTTTTATAAAACAGTATGGTTCTGACTATTCTGAATCTTTTACATACTGCTCATTCAGCGTAACATGAAATTTAAGCTCAGGAGGGTTTTAAATGAGTCCTAAATAGAAAGGTATGGAAGGGTGTAAAAACTGTCATAATAGGGCAGATCTGAATAAGCTTCACATCCCAGATTTGGCTGCGCTCTGCTCCTTCCTGTTTCCTGTCACCACATACTGGACCCAAACACATCAAACAGACAGCCTAGCAGTCTGATGGGACCAGATAGGTCATGCTACATTTCAGATGCTGTGTAGAGAGGGATCGGCCGAATGTTTGAGCTTGGTCATGGGTATATACCGTGTGTAGCCCAGCACAGACATCTGTCATACAGGACTAAATGTTGGCTGGCTTTCAAAACTGAAAACCCTTGGGGTTTGTAGAGTGCTAATGATGCTCGCAGTTTAAAATGTTATAGTGTTGCGGCTTCAAGAAGGGTCCTTGTCCTTGTAGTTTAGTCTCAGATTTGACTGCTGCTGGTCAGAGGGACGGGGGCTTTAATTAGAACTCCTCAGTGTCAACACTCTGTTGTGAGTGTTGAGATGCCACATCTTTTTAGTGTCTTATAAACTCTGTCACAGTTTTATGCAAGGAAACTGAAACTAAAAATGCAGTAAGAGCCTTCATAAAATCACTTTCCATGATTTTTCAACAGGAATTATGTTACAAAAAAATGTCATGTCCTTTAAAACTGACAAACTTTAATGATTTGCAGTGGTGGAAAATATACTGAGATCTTTAACTTGATGCGGCTATAATTGATATTTTTATAATAACAATGTATCAAACGACAATGTGAGAACAAAACATATAGGTTCATGGTGATGAAGCATATAGTGATGAACCTGTTTAGTTTTCTGGCCTGCAATTTTACTATTTTGGTTCACTATCACCACTTCAGTCGTTTTCAGCTGAAGCAGAGTGTTAAAAAAAGCCTTACCAACTAGCTGTCGATTATAGGAAAGCATTTAGTAGCTGAAGTGCCACATATTCCCTCAGTAACTGTTGGTAGAGACCAAAAACATAGTTAAAAGAGAGTGACTGTTGGACTATATTCCTTATGTGGACAGAAACACGGCGCTAAATAAAAATGCCGCGCAATAACAGCAGGATGTGTAAAAAAGCTATCGTTTTCTAACAAGTTTACAAACCTAAAAATCTATGTCAATGTTGTGTTCACAATTTGTTTCGCTGCCCCCAAGTGGCCAAAAGAAATCAGTTAATGCAGGTTAAAATAAAAGAATATTTTTAAAATTTCCCAATCTTTACAATATCTTCTCCTTTGACTTTAACAAATCTTCCATTTTGATGAGGGTTACATGTTTTGACTCAGAGCAACACCATCAAACAGTTTTTCAAAAGATTTTCAAACAAGTAAAAATGACCATAATATTTGCAGACATATATGAAATCTTCTGATACCTTTCATTTTCTCTTGGTTTTGGAAAATACATAAAATCTAAAGATTTGTTGACATGAAGAAAGCCCATGAGATATGGTTTTAGCTCCAAAACTACTAAATGAACCTCTGAGCTGAGAATCCTTTGTTACACTTGTTTCCGACAATAAACTTCCGTGCCCAAACGTACGAAGCAGTTCTCACCTGTGCTGCAACATGCTGCTGTACAGTAAGATATAATTTACTCCACTACATCTCCACTTTCCATTTTTTTCAAAGCTTTGTTGCTGTTAAACTGTATAGCTTTCCCAAAAGTTCTCCCACTTTATCATTGCAGGAGAGCTGAAAGCATTTTCCCCTGGTTGGTGATAGTTATTTCATATCATGAGACACATCTGGCCCCCCTGTTGCCTCCAGGGGCTTATGAATTATGCTAAACATTCAAACCTATCAGCACACCACATGTAGGCTTCTGCCAGCTGCTGTTATTAAATTATAAAAATCACTTTAAATGATGTGATTAATTTTAACAAACTTTGTTAACAAACTTTGTAGTTATTGTGTAGCCGCCATTGTTTTTATTATTTTGCCCGGAGGATGCAGGGTCTGTTACAGGACTCATAAAAACATGCACTCCTGAAGATTAAAGTTGTTATGACAGAAGCTTTTTTCTGGTGCTCATCATTCACTGCCTTCTTTTGGACAGCAAGGTCTGATGTGACCTGTGCTGTGATCTTTTCAGAGGGTGTCTCTCACTCATGTCAGGCTCATATCTCAAGATCGCGGTCACTGACAGTGCACTCATGCTGCAGGCCTTCAAACTTCTGCACATCCCAATTTATTTTTTTTCTTTGGATGAATGTGGGTGAGGCTGAAATACTTTAACAGCCTTTGGGTGGATTGCCATCAATGTTTGGACACACATTCATATCCCCCAGACGATGAATCCTAAGTATTTTAGTGATCCTTGCCTTTTCCTATAGTGCCACAATGCAGCAGGTCAAATTATTCACAAATCCAGTGAACTATCAGCAACTAGTAGATGGATTGGTACATTTTGTACATACATTTATGGTCCCCAGACATGTATCTTAATGACTTTGGTGAGCCCCTGAATTTTGTTACAGACATGCATGTCCCCCCATGGTAAACATTATACAAATATCATTTTAGGTTTGTTATTGTGAGCATGCTGAAGTTAACATTTAGCTCAAGGGCCCCCCATGCACAACAAAACATGCAAGAATTATATCCCCTTTTCAGTACCATGGGTGGTGCCACTCGGCAAGCCATGCCAAAACACTTATTTATGAACTTCAATAACCAATGGAAAATAATCTCAAAATGACATGGCACAACTGGTGTCAACATAAAACACAACGCTTTCACCCAGAAAGCGCGTGTTCGGTCTTTTTCCTAAACTTAAAGCAACACAATGTAACTTTTAGATACATTTTGACCCCACCGGGAATACAAATAATTCAGCAGAGGCAGGGACCAAAAAGGGGGGACTCCCACGCATCCACCCTGGCAAATCACACCCTGCCGTAAGCCATATCCATTTCTCACATGAACTGATGGTGGTGGTGAAATAATAACAGACAACATCTCACACCGATTTGACTGGAATTTAACGGCACAATTTGATCAATTGTGCCGTTAGATGCCAGCTATTTTACTTTCTTTCCTTCGTTGTGTCTTATTGTCTTCCTGTCACCCAGAAACAGTTTGCTTGACTATGATGTTATGTACCTTCCTCAAATGTACCCCATACATTTTCTACTTGGTGTTTTCCGAGGGAGCGAAGTGGTGATTTGAGTAACTGTACTGTATGTCTGCTGTGTGCTGCTGCTCCCATGATGCTACAAGTAACTATGCCTTAACAAGCTCCACAGCCAGCATGCAGTTCCACTCCTGTGGAGAGGGAGACATCCTGGTTGGCTTATTTTTTTGCTATAAGCCCACAGTCTTCCCAATTAAGGACTCAGAGTATTGCTTTGGGAGGTGAAGGACAGGGAGCCCAGCAAGTTGGGTCAATCACTGGGTCGAGTCTGGCCATCCCTGAACAGCTTCTTGGGTTTCTCAATGGAGAAGATGGTGGGTCGTTGTAACTCGGGAAATGTACAGTGTTTTGTAAAGCAAATTTCTTCTTAGTTTTCTACAGTTAGGGATGTGCTGCTATCCTGGAAATCACTGAGCTGATACACGAGAAAAGTGCAAATGTGCCAATGCTGAGCCTATATCAACATTTGCTTAAGCTGCAGTATATAGCTTTTTGGTATTAAAATAGCAACATATTAAAAATGTGGGTCAATTCCACATTATCAACCTATGCAGGTCTTGATCTTCTTGTTCACCTGGAATTGGCTCTTAGTGATGTTTTGTGACAGAGACATTTCCTGAGGGGCTGACATTTGGTGAGAATGAGCAGGTGGAAATGATTTCGGAAGGCAGCCAGAAAAAAGAAGAAGAAGTGCGTGGCAAAGATAAAAATGGAGACAAAACATGTTCATTAACAGCTTATCGAGATTATGTTTTCACTGACATGGCAAGGCAAGGCAAGGCAGCTTTATTTGTATAGCACATTTCAGCAACAGGGCAATTCAAAGTGCTTTACATAAAACATTAAAGAGCAGTTAGAAAAAAATTAAAAAACAATAATAAACAAATTAAAAACATTAAAAGACAAGAATAAAATTGATAGTGCAGTATAAGAATAAAAGTTACAGTGCAGTATAAGAAATTAAAGTTAATAAAATAGATTATTTAAAGAAAAGCAACATCAAAAAGATAAGTCTTTAGCTGAGATTTAAAAGAACTGAGAGTTGCAGCGGACCTACAGGTTTCTGGGAGTTTGTTCCAAATATGTGGAGCATAAAAACTGAACGCTGCTTCCCCCTGTTTAGTTCTGACTCTGGGGACAACAAGTAGACCTGTCCCAGACGACCTGAGAGGTCTGGCTGGGTCATAATGTAGTGGCAGATCAGAAATGTATTTTGGCCCTAAACCGTTTAGTGATTTATAAACCAGTAAAA
Source organism: Perca flavescens (assembly GCF_004354835.1). Classification (NCBI taxonomy): domain Eukaryota; kingdom Metazoa; phylum Chordata; class Actinopteri; order Perciformes; family Percidae; genus Perca; species Perca flavescens. The sequence continues at coordinate 25,993,320 of NC_041335.1, forward strand.
GTATTTTGAAATCAATTCTTTGAGGCACTGGAAGCCAGTGTAGAGACTTCAGTACTGGAGTGATGTGATTCACTTTCTTGGTTTTAGTGAGGACTCGAGCAGCAGCGTTCTGAATCAGCTGCAGCTGTCTGATTGATTTTTTAGGGAGACCTGTAAAGACACCGTTACAGTAGTCAAGTCTACTGAAGATAAAAGCATGGACAAGTTTTTCCAGATCCTGCTGAGACATAAGTCCTTTAACCCTTGATATATTTTTAAGGTGGTAATAGGCTGATTTTTTAATTATGTTAATGTGGCTTTTAAAATTTAGGTCTGAGTCCATGACTACACCAATATTTCTTGCTTTGTCTGTTGTTTTTAACATTGTCGTTTGAAGCTGAGCGCTGACTTTCAATCGTTCCTCTTTTGCTCCAAAAACAACCACCTCCGTTTTTTCTTCATTTAATTTAAGAAAGTTCTGGCACATCCAATCATTAATCTGTTCAATGCACATATTTAATTGTTGTATTGGGCTATAGTTCCCTGGCAATAAGGTTATGTAAATTTGTGTGTCATCCGCATAACTATGGTAACTTATTTTGTTGTTTTCCATAATATGAGCCAGTGGAAGCATGTAGATGTTGAACAGAAGAGGCCCCAGAACTGAGCCTTGGGGAACTCCGCACGTCATATTTGTATGCTCAGATGTATAATTACCTATAGACACAAAGTAGTCCCTATTCTTTAAATAGTATTCAAACCACTTTAGTACTGAGCCAGAAAGACCAACCCAGTTTTCCAATCGGTCAAGCAATATGTCATGGTCTACCGTATCAAATGCAGCACTGAGATCAAGTAATACTAAGACTGAAATGTTGCCACTATCTGTGTTAAAGTGGATGTCATTAAAGACTTTAACAATAGATGACTCAGTGCTGTGGTGTGGTCGACAACCTGACTGGAAGGCATCAAAACTGTTGTTCAGCGATAAGAAAAGGTTGAGTTGTTGAAAAAACACTTTTTCTATGATTTTACTTAAAAATGGAAGGTTTGATATTGGCCTATAGTTGCTCATTAGTGTCGTGTCTAGATTGTTCTTTTTTAGGAGTGGCTTGATGACTGCAGTTTTCAGGGCCTGTGGGAAGATACCTGAGAGCAGAGATGTGTTTACAATCTGTAGAAGATCAGAAGCCAAACAATTCAAAACATTTTTGAAAACACCCGTTGGTAGAATATCAAGGCAACAGGAGGAGGTTTTCAGATGTTGTATAATGTCCTCCAGGTTTTTAAGGTTGATCGTATAAAATTGTGTCATGTTGGAATTTGTTTTGCGTGCACACTGTGACAATACATATCCTGTACTTGATATGGAAGCACTGACTGTTTGTCTAATTTTCTGAATTTTGTCTGTGAAGAAGGAGGCAAAGTCATTGCAAGCCTTGGTAGACAACAGTTCAGATGCTACTGGTACTGGAGGGTTTGTTAATCTATCAACAGTAGCAAACAAAGCATGTGAATTATTATTGTTTCTGGCAATAATGTCAGAGAAAAAGGACCGCCTTGCATTCCTTAGTTCCATATTACAAATGCGAAGTCTCTCTTTATAAGTGTTGTAATGGACCTGGAGATTAGATTTTTGCCAACTGCGTTCAGCTTTTCAACACTCTCTTTTTTTCTGTTCTCACAACTATAAAATTCCTCCATGGAGATCTTTTCTTACCAGAGACAGCTTTGACCTTAGTGGGAGCAATAGCATCAATAACATTCGTAATTTTATAGTTGAAATTATCTACAAGCTCAGTGACTGAGGCCCCAGTGAGGGTGGGTGTAGAGGAGAAAAGCTGAATGAATGATTCACTGGTGTTTTCAGTGATATACCGTTTTCTGATTAACTTTGTTTGAACACTTTTGGGCAGAGAGATAGTGCCATTAAAGAAAACACAGGAATGATCAGAGAGAGCAACATCAGTCACCACAACCTTGGAAATGTTCAGACCCTTGGAGATAATCAAGTCCAGAGTGTGCCCCTTATTGTGCGTGGGCTGTGTCACATGCTGAGTCAGTCCATAGCTCTCAAAAACACAACACAGTTCTTTGGTCCCTCGGTCCTGGGGGTTGTCAACATGAATGTTGAAATCACCAGCAATAATTACACGGTCAAAGTTAATACAGATTATAGACAGCAGTTCAGTAAAGTCGTCAAAGAAGGATGCACAGTATTTAGGTGGCCTGTAGATATTTAGAAGTAGAGCTTGAGGGGAGGATCTTAGCTGAAGAGCCACATATTCAAAAGAAGCAAAATTTCCGTAAGATATTTGCGTACATTGGAATGAGTCATTAAACAAAATGGCGACTCCACCTCCTTTCTTATTCACTCTATTTTCACTCATAAAACTGAAGTTAGGGGGGGCTGACTCAATGAGAACAGCAGCACTGTTATTATGGTCCAACCAGGTTTCAGTTAAAACCATAAAATTAAGATTGTGGTTGATAATAAAATCATTGATTAAAAATGATTTTCCCACCAAAGACCTAACGTTTAGTAGGGCTAGGGTTAGTGCGTTTTCATTTTTGGGACAGACTATGGCTGACGAGGAATGGATGCTAAATTTGCAAAGTTTGCAGTTACGTGCTTATTCACCATTCTTTTTCTATTACCTATCACAACATAAATTGTGGAAGAATCTAATACACAGGGCCCAGGCTTGTCTTGGAAAAAGTCCTGAGTGCTACTAGGCATGCAGCCTGGACCCGGCCCATATCAGTTAATGCTAACTGCATTTTGCACACAAGCATCCTTATCAGTTTGGGGAGAAGGAGTTAACTGCCGTCCTTGAGGGGGCAGAGGTGCCTGGCGATTTACGATGGGAGAAGGAAGTGGGGCATACTTGGTTCCAGCATTTACCAGCTGCTTCATCTGGTCAGTGAACTCCAGAAAGAGGGGAGAGCGACGTATCCTTAAAGAGGTCCTTAAAGCTTTCGTGGTTGTCAAAGGGGTTTGAGGAGTGTTGGACGGGTGATAAGGGGTGTTGAGATTTCTCATCTCTGGTCTTTGGTCTCCCATGGTCAAATCTTTGCTCAGGTGGGGGCTGTGGTGGCTCACTGCCGCACTTTGTTGTGTCTTCCTCTTGTTTTGGTTCATCTTATCTTGTGTCCTTGGCCAAGGGAGCAGATGTGTGGTGCAGAAAGTAAAGTAGGCTAGAGGTGAACAGCTTTACTCCTGGCTTGTTAAGGAATAGTCCATCTGCTTTAAAAAGATGTCTGCAGCCACATAAAATGTTAAAATTGTCAATGAACTGCATAGAATGGTTGTTGGTACATGCAGTTGAAAGCCAATCTGTTCAGTGCCAACAGTCTGCCGAATCTCTCAGCTCCTCCTCTGACTGGCGGTATAGGGCCACTGACAAACACCTTTGCGTTTAGGGAGCTGACTGTGTTCAGCAGATTCATAAAGTCACGATTCAGCACTTCTGACTTTTGCTTTAAAACATCATTTGACCCTATATGCAGTATAATGTTCTTCACAGTTGGGTGTGCTGCTACGATGTCTGGGATTCTTTGGGCCAAGTCAGACACCATGTCTTTGGGAAAACAGAGTATTTTGGTGTTTTTACTGCTTTTTATATCTTTCACAGCAGAGTCACCCACAATCAGAGTTTGGGGCCCAGTCATTAGCTTTCCCTGTAGCTTTTTACTTTTAGAATTGCTCTCAGTCCTTACCCTGCTGTGTGACGATGAGACGTAATCCAGGTCATGTCCAGGGTCCTGCAGCAGAGGAGCAAATCTGTTCTTCACCTGCACACTCACTCTCAGGGCGCTGTGTCCAGTTAGTCGTCCTCCCATTTCCCAGGAAAATGATTTACTCTTAGGCTTTGCACCAAAAGAGTTCCAGGGAGGACTGCCACTTGTTGATTTATTATCCGTTCCACAGCCCTCCTGTTTCTTTGTGGTCTTGCTGGTGCTAGTTAGCCGTGTGTTAGCATGCTTTTGTCCATTGTTTTGGGTCACTGGTAAAGTGGTGTCATTTCCACATGATCCGTTCACTTCCATATTAACTTCTAACCGTTAAATTTTGGTTTCCAGAACTGCAATCTTCTGAAGGAGTTTGTAGTAGTCCTCTATGGAGAAGGGTGGCATCTTGCTGCTAATTAGCTTTAGCTACAGTCACTTTAGGACAGGCTTGAGCTATTGGTAGGCCACGCTCACGCAGAAAAATGTTCAAATATGACAATAGCCTACTATGTCTACAAAAAATGTATAGTCCAGTGATTTATAAGTATCCAAGAGCCACTGCTCATAGTTTCTCTCAGAGGAAAAGCAAGATTATCAGCAGAAATATGCAAGCAGAAGCAGGAGCAAGCAATAGAGCGTCTGCACTTTAAGAAGCAGCTAAGCAAATTCACACATGACACTCTTTATAAGCTGCAGGTGACACAAACAGGTTTGGCATTGAAGGCAGTTTAAGAGTGATCATCCCTTCTTAGAGTGATTCATTTGAATACATTTTAGAGTTCTGAAGATTTAAAACACTATCCACAAATTCCATCAAGTCCTACTTTTGTAACTCTCCTACAGAACGGCAAACAGAAGTGATTTCTGATGCCCCTAATTGGCAGGACATCATTTGTCAGTGCTTTCAAAACTCTTAAAAAGTCTGGTTTAGTTTGGTTAGATTCAGGCACAAACACAATTTTGAAATATCATGGTTTAATTATGTTAAGGTAAGGGAACCTTTGTCACCATGGCTACAATAATAACTACTTTGTTAAGGAAATGATCACAGTCATGGTTAAAAGAAACCAACGTATAGGAAACTGAAATGAACATCAGCCCCCTATGACAAAGTTGCAGGAATGCATGAGAAAAAGCAACAATTACAGAACAAATTGATTAAAAAAATTAAAATTTAAAAATTTAAAGCAGGGAAGGGATTCCTTTAGTCTTATGCCTATAATAAACTCGTAACCCTTTAGATTTATCATATTATAATTTTACTTCAGTTGGAACATCACAGTGAGGACTTGAACATTTGTTTGAATTAATATGTACAATAGGGAAAAATAAAAAATATGTTTTTGATGACAAGGCAGCAGTACTCCTTACTGTACCAGTCAAGTAAGACAGAAGGTGTACTGGAGTTATAGAAGTGATATAAAATCACAAGTAATTCTCCCGAAGACTAATCTTTGTCTTGTTGTCAAGCTGTTAAAAGTTTTGTTTGATCCAGTTTTTTAGACCGTTCTGCATCATGTTCAACCACTGTCAAAGCATTGAAAAGAAATGTTACGTTAAAAATATATTTTACTTGAGGTTTGAAAGAATGTGCTTCAACACGATCTGTTCAAAACTTTGGATGTGTTAGAAAATGTGTTTTCCAATGTGGAACGCTTCAACCAAAATATACTGTCTAGATAAACAGAAATAGAAAGTCAGCAGGTATAGGTAAAATTTCCGTGTTCCACTTTGATTTATTTTGTGCAGAAGCACACATCAGCATTCTATTTAAACTGCCTTCTTCAGGGCACCTTTCTCCCAATCACATAGTAAAACAAAAAACAAAGGTCATACAAACACAACATAGATTCCCTTAATTAACCACTACCATCAACTGACATGTACATTAAAAACCAACAAGTACATCCCAGCACATTCTCATAGCCTGGATTTCAGTCTCTTTTAGTGGGAGAGAAAAAGCAGTAAGAATAGATAATTTCACTTCATCTGCAGAGGTAATGAACGTAGGTGCACACCAGAGGCGCATCCGTGGTTCACTTCTGTATTCACATTTCACTCATGACTGCATTGCAAAATATGATAGGGACCGCATCATTAAATTAGCGAGCAGCAATACTGATAGAGGGAATTCAGAATAATGATGAGCTTTTTTTTTTTTTTTTTTTTACAGAGAGGAGTTTGTGTGACTCACAGTGTGGTGAAGTGAAAGTAAAGTTGATTTAAATGCCACCAAGATGAAGGAAATCATTCCTGACTTAAAGGCACACAGCAGAAAGCTCACTCCTATTAGTGTGAATGGTGCTGATTTAAAGAAAGTAATTTTTTACATTATCAGAAGTTCAAATGTCCAAGGACATTGAATGTCTCCACTGTACAGACATTGGAAAACAGGCTCCGCAAGTACCGTTTATAGAAATGCACTATGTAACAAGACATTTCCATATTATAATCTAGTAAGAAAACTGCACTGATGAGGGGGAGGCTTACAGACAAGGCCATAAAAACAGCACATTAAACATCTCTGGAACACAGTTTCCATCTGTGGATGTCATTTAGGTGCTGTGATGGGGAGATAGTCACAGATGCAAAATCAACAGGGCGACGACTGATAACTCCACTCTCATCAGATAAATGCTATCACTGGAAATGCAAAGTACTTGGTTTTGAATTTGTGACACCACAACAAGAACACACAACAAGCTATTGAACTCATATTATTATTTATTACATTTGCTTCATCAACCGCTATTTATTCTCTTATGCGTTTTCTTCCTATTAAATGTATCTTTTCTGGTATGTGTCCTGTATTCTTATTTTCTTGTCATGTCTTGAGTGATGATCAATGAATCAATTCAGTTGTTTAAAAGTGCAACAATGGCAAGTATTTTGTGATATACCTTCTGAAATGTGAAGATTTGCTTTTTTTCAGTGCGTTTTATTTTTTTTGTTAACCCTCCTGTTGTCCTCAGGTCAAATTTGACCCATTTTCAAAATGTTTCTATATCAGAATAACGTGGATGGCTCCCTACAACGCTCTTCATAAGTGTTATCCAATTTCATAGTATTTAATTTTTTTTTTTATAAAAGAACATTGAAAAAATTTCAGGAAAAGCTCCAAAAACATGGGGAAAAAGTGAAAAAACATCAGTGGAAAAGCAACAAAAGTCGTCCTAAACGTTGAAAAAAAGTTTAAATTTTGACCCCGAAAAACAAAAAGCTTGTGTTGGGCATTTGTAACTTGTATTTTGAGATTTCATAGAACCAAAAGATTGATCAATTCATCAAAACAATGTATGTAAATATACAATGATTAAATGGTTTGCATGTATTTATGTATAATAAGTTATGTACATTTTGTTGATACTTATCTTTTGGATAATGTTTTGGAAAATGACAATATAATGGAAAAAAAAACATTCATCTATACATTTACAAAAAAGAATAAAAGTCATTACTCAGCTCATTAGGGATCACTTTTGCTGAGTGAATGGATCCTCATCGCTGTTTGAGCAGATTTTTAATGTGTTTCTTGCCTAAGGTGCCAGGTTGATTGTAAAACCGGTCAGCTTCTTTCTTGTAATACTCCGTGTTGTCAGTTCTTGTACTGAGCTCAGATAGTCTCCACTGACCCTGCAACCCTGCACAGAATAAGCAGCTAGATATAATATAATGGACAAATCCTAAAATGAAGAACTAGTTCACAGCACATATCTACAATTAGGAAACATGATCAGTAATGTGAAAGCCTGTGCTTGTGCCAAGAAGCATTACATTGAAGTGACCACTCACAAAACAGCAGCTCCACAGTGCGGTAAATTTATGCAGCATTATTATCTCCTATCTTTATTTGTTATATAACCTGATCAAACTGGAATTTCTTTCTGAGTTCCAGAGGATTTTAACTTTGGAAGCAAGCGTATGTTGCTGTTCTGAAAAGAGAAACCTTGCATGCTTCACTGGGGACTGCATTACATAAGGATGATTGAGTCAAATCAAGCTATTGTAACTCTACAGCCTGTCACAATCAAATAGGTAAAAGCCAATCATCTTCACAGGAAACAGTCTTTTAAATTGCTTTCCCAAAACTCACCGACTGAACTAGCATTTCCAACATACATAACAACTTTAGGCTTGACAAGTTAAAAGGCAGACAGGAAAAGAACACACCATTTTCATAATGGTAGCATAATTACATACATTTCCATCCAATATGGCAGTTTATCCAATTCCTAAAGCGGCCACTGCCATTTGAAGCATAATGATAAATCTGTTTTTTTTTTGTGTCGGGAGTGATATATTGCAGCAAGTAATATTGGACTTATCATTTATCATTTACATTGACTTAATTACCTTAAACTTAACAATATTAACTTAATTAATGAACTAATGCCTCTCCGAAAGCAGAATAATAACTATTCTCATAGAAATATGAAGCTATTCTGTCAATTGGCACCTGCTATGATTTTTCGTGCATCGATCTCTGCAGTGCTACATGCCACTTTTTTTAACAACAACAAACAATGATAATAATAATAATAATAATAATAATAATAATATAAAAACACTAACTCATGCTACAGCCCCTAGGTTGTAAATGTGGCATAACTACCAGTGAGTCATACAACATCATGTGATTTTTTTTCATCTAAAGACCAGTTTGATTAAAAATGATTAAATAAAAAAATGTCCTATTTCTATGAGAATATGTACGGTTTTGCTTTCAGAGAGGGGGTCTGAAATGAACTCGTATGTAACTTAAATCCAGCTAATTTCGGCGCATGTCAATTAATTAATGAAGTACCTGTGGATCACCACTCCTTAATTGATGATCTATTAAGTGTGAACTAATCACATAAAGTCATAGTGACTTGATGATTTGTTAATAGTGAGCAACAGGAATTCAAATGCATCCTGCATTAATTCAAGCATTAAATCATCAGGAGTCATGCATTAGCTAAGCGTTATTGAGTATGCTTTGTTGCCTAGGTCACAAACCAAAGTATTGGAACTGCTGGTGGTGCTACTGTAACTACTACTGTAGGGGATCAAAACATCACTGGGATTCATCCTCTGGGGAACATGAATGAATGTACAAAATCCCATCTCAATCGGTCCGGTAGTTGAAATATTTCAGTCTGGACCAAAGCCGTGGACCAACCAACTAACATTGCCATCCCTGAAGCCATGCTGCGAGCAACACTCAAAACCACATTGTTATTCAGAGACAAACAAACAAAAAAAATCTAAATATCAAGTTTCTCCAGGACTGTTGGTTGGCAAAAAAACGTCTGACAGGCATTTACAAATTCAGTCTAAAACACTAATCACCTCCATCCTGAACTGAGCCATCCCAGTAATATGCAACAGTTCTGCTATTTATGACCCTTGTGAAATTCTTGATGGGATAAAAGTAGCTACATACTGTATAGTCATAAAAAAACCTCTTAAGAGTTGGTTTCCTTGTGGACAGTATAGGACCTGCTTCCTCGGAGCATAACTAACGTGTTACTAAACCATCTCATAGGGAAATAAGTGTGTGTACGAGTGGGAGTGATGGGACTTTCTAGGTCAAGGAAAGTGAATCCCAAGAAAGCTTTTACTTAGAGCAACACAACACAATTTGCTTATCTTGACTTGCCAAAGCCATAATCACATTGTCACTCTGCAAGGCTGCACTATTTATAGGCTTTTCTATTTATATAAACAGCAAATTACCACGAAAAGTAATCCTTCTCCAAAGTCAGAAAGCTAACAGGCCATTAACCTTGTTGCTGTCCTCCTTTGAAGGCAGCTTATGTTTTGGGGTATTTTTAACCTAATTTTGACTGCTGGATTTGTTTTTAAAAACAATCACAGATCTCAAAATTTTGAGTGGCCTATATGGAAATAGGTAACATAGTGGCTCAGTTGTTAGTGCATATTTTTACCACATTTGTGTGGTTTTCTTTTGGATGTTGTCCAAATACATGCAGGCTGTTTGGATTGGAAACACTATTTCATCCATAAATGAGTGAGAGACTGTCAATCTGTGTCAACCTTGTTATTAACTCCTGCCTGGTGCATGTTGGGAAATACTTCAGGCCCTGCAGACAAACAAGACAAGGAATGATTTACCACATGAAAAGGTGTACCAGTCATGACCCTCATATTAGCTGAATACCATCACAGCCATTCTTCATTTTCATTTTCTCTGTCCTGCAGAAATTTTGTATTTCATTGCAATACAACATTTCTGCAGGATGTCTGCATTTACTCACTCTTATTCTCTTAATCTTAAAATTATTATTAATTCAATTATGCTTCTAAAGACCTCTTTTATTAGTAGACAGCATGCACATATTCCACTTCAGTGTGTTTTGTTTTGAGACTCCTGGTCAACTAGTCTGCAGCAAGTACATCTCAATGATAGATACCAAGATGATATGAGTCATATGGTATTTTATAACATGGGTCTTATTCCTTTGCACTCACCACCTTAATTGTAGAGGTTTTGCTGCGACCCCAGCAAATCAGCTTATATCAAGGCAAGCAGCACAAGCATATGTTATTGTGGTGACCCATAACACATCGCCACAAGAGAATAAGAGCCAGGTTGAATAATACTGTAATATCTTAAGCTAACTGGCTGCTTCAGACATGCAGAGCCTAATTTCCGGCAGTGAACCTGGGGTAGAGTTCCTCAAAAACGTATCATAAATTTAGCATAATTTATAAATGTAATAAGGCATTTTTCTGAGCTAATTTTGTGGAGCTTCTAGGCTCTATTACAGTAAAAGAAACAGCTGTTTTCCCATTTTAAGACTGTCAGATCAGTTGGAGTTTTCTGGAGTCTCAACAAGATTTCACATAGCACTTACTCTATACCGCCGACATTTAATTTCCAGAATTTTAATGTCCCTCATTTTTAGCCGGATGTCCATCACCTTCCAATTTCTTTGTGTTGCCATTCTAAACTGCCAGACCCTCCTCCAAAACACTGTGGAGGAAGGTCTGGCAATGCAAGACTACATAGCACTTAAAGCTTTAGTGCGTAACATTATAACGTTTTTATAATAAAGAACGTCCGTTACATTCAAGCCATTGCCAAATGAATTGATCCAAAGCTGTCTTCTGGCTTTTAGCAACTTTGTGGAGGAGGGGTGGGGGTGAAGCGCAATCACGGAAGGCTTGTGTCATGTGGATACAGCGACAAAATTGTTGTCATTACTTAGAATTCCTCATGGGGGAGACATAAACTATGCACTATAGCTTTAACAAGTACTCTTTGAATGCTCTGTTATAGACTTGAATGAACAGCCTGTAACCTTGTGCTTCATTGGATTCTGCGACTTCCTGTGCCAGGTATTTGGTTAAATGACTTCTATTTCCCCCAAAACACTGTGATAGTGTTTAAGGACCTCTGTTAGCCAAAGGTCAGTATCTGTCAAAGATATTGGCAGTTAAATTAGAAATACGCCAGTCTTACTCTCGCTTGTGGTGGCAGTCCCATCAGGTATATTAGCCAAAGTGCAGGTACAACGCTTGTTTGAGCTTATAATAGCATTTTCTCTTCATACATCAGGGGCTTATTCGTGGATAAAGATTCTGACCTTGTCTCATGTCTGTGTAAACTTGACAGTTAAAGAGAATTTATAGGTAGAAAGTTTTAGTATTGTCTCCATCAGGTAGAACAGGAAGGAAGTGTAATTTTTCATACTTTTTGTCTGATATTGAACGGAGAATGTCATGGTCCTTGGGCAGTGCACTCCACAGGTCCTAAAAAAGAAATAGAAAAAACTTTAAATTAGAAATGAAGGCCCACATTTTCTATCTAGGCAAGTAATGATGATGTGTTACCGGCTCCAGGAGAAGGCTGAGGGTAGAAGGGAAGGTGAGACTCAAGGGTGGTTTGGAGGCAGGAGGTTGTAGAATGCTGTGCAATGCAACAGGTGATTTTAACATGGAGAGAATTAAAAGGATTTAGAGCACTGTTTCTGCACCACAAATGGTGGTGAGTACTTGCAAAGGGTATAAAAGGAGTCGGACAGTGAGTACCCTATCTGTTACATAAAAATTATGTTGCAAGAAGTTTTAGCCTTAATCTAATCCTAATTTTTCAAATCGTATAAAATGTGTCGCACAAATTAAAAGAGTACTTAGCATTGCTCTCCTATAACATCGATGGACAGTTTAAAAAAAGTAAAGTAAAAGTAACAATCATTGCCGTAGAACCAGACATATCATCTTTACTTTATTTTTATTCGAGGTCAGTGTTTTAACGCATAAGCTATCAGTGTGCCTTATAAATTCCCTTACTATGCATAGTTTATTTTATAATGGGGCACATGCAGTACTCTACTATATCAGGGCCTGTGTAATATCCTTTCAACTAGTGGATAATCTCTATTTTTTTTTTCTTGTCCTAAAGTACATTGTTGTCTTGTTATATATAGTCATGTACTACTGTCTGTGACAAACTGTATGATTGATAATTAATGCATGTTTTTGTATGCAGGTGTTGTCAGCGCTTCTTGCCCAAGACAAATTTCCTTCGGGACCTTAATGTTTATCTTATCTTATAAAGGAGATAGGGGTGGTGTGTATGGGGGGAAAGCTTAAGCCACTTTGGACAAAAGCGGCAACCAAATAAATGCAATGTACAATACCTGCACACCTTCTAATTCTACCAAGATTTTCAAACTGACTAAAACTGAACTTGCAGAGCTACATTGCATGAAGGTGTTCTTTGATCTGGAGCGGCTGTCAAACTTCTTATCAGACAATGGTGTGACAAGAGCGGAAAAGCTCTGAGGTAATCTTTGTTATTCTGCTAGAAGTAGTGTTGCCCACAGGGAGAGGATTCCCAGACTGTTTAATCAGCCATATTAATCATACATTATTTATTACAATTACAAGAGCTGCTCTGTGTGCAGCAGTAGCCTCAGCCCTCGAAGGCAACAGCATGAAAAAGAGTGTGTGAATAGATTAAACTGAGCATTTGGCACTTCTGAAAGAACAAAATGTATCGTTCAGGACCGAGTGAAGAGACATCTTTCTATCAGCCCTACATGATGTTAGTCCAGAGGCAAAAAGGAATGACACATAAAATAAAATGTCAGAAGTGCCCTGGGAGCCTGCACTAGTCAGTTGTGTCCGTACTTCAAGGCACTAGGTTTGAGCATTAAAGTTGATCATCTTTAAATACAAATAAGGCACAGTAGGTGGGAGTTCAGTTATTTACATGGTGAAACAATTAAAAAGTACCATACATTTTGAGAGCCAGCAGCTGCTTTGCCAAACACAAAGCATTGCAGAGAGCTTGCCATTACAAGTATTTCTCCAGGCCATCCATCATCGTGGCATGGCTGCGCTGAGGTATGCTTAGGTGAGCCTGATTAAAGCCAAGGATGCCTCCCGACCTGCTCCAAAAAAAAATGGGAGGGGAGGGAGGACCTGAGCCCCTGCTCCATCCATCTCCCTACTGCTTTATTCATGTGCTATCTGGTTCACTGGCTTTTGCTTCGTGTTCCCTCTCCATTACTTGAATTCTACAGCAGGTGCCGGTGAATTGTGCATGTGTCATTATATGTTCCACAGTGCCTTCCTCTAACTGCTTTTTTGTGTATGGATGATTGTGCCTGGAAAGGTTATCGCCAACCATCTATTCACAAAATCTACCTTTTCAGATAATAAGACGGCATATTAAAATTCTAAAAAGTAAAAATTAATAAGCATACAACACGTAAATATTAAACCTCTGTGGATCTCAGGCTTGCAGAATCTTTTCAAATTAATTTGTTTTAATGTTACCCCTAAGCTTTATCTTAGGTATTGCCTGTTTGTTTATTTCAATCTTTTTTTTAGCGCATTTTATTGTGGTTTATTTTATTTTATTTTATTTCAATTTGTGTAATCTAATCAGTGGTAGAAGAAATACTCAGAAGATTACAATAGCAACACCACAGTGTGGAAAGAGACTGTTACTGTACATGTAAAAAGTCCTGCATTCAAAATATTACTCAGAATTACAAAACTATGAGCATCAAAATATATTTAAAGTACCAAAGGTAAGTAAGTATTCATTATGCAGAATGACCCTTTTCAGAATAATGTATATTTTATAATGAGATTATAATTATTATTGCGTTATTGTGTACATTACTTTAATGTTGGAGCTGGTAAAGGTTGCGCTAATTTATACTTTACAGCAGGGGTCTTCAACTTCTTTTAGGCCAGGGACCCCTTCGCTGAAAGAGAGACGGAGTAGGGGCCCCCTACCGTATATATTGTATACAATTGAGTTGCATATTAAACTGGGCAGAATGTATGAAAAGAAATGGATATTATTTATGCATCATGTTTTAATGTTAAACATACGATCTGGAAGGCACAGTGACTCCTTAAGCTTACATGTAACTGTGTGGCTACCATAGTGTAGCCTCGTGAGACCGTCCCGATCTCGCGAGCTCCAGTTTTCCACTCGCAGATCAGTCTGGCATCTTGAGATAGAGAAAATTTGGAGCCGTTAGCCAAACGACCGGGCCAATCAGCGTTGGTTTTGAGGCGGGTTAGGTGGTGATAGACAAATGGTTTATCCAATCAGCTAACCAGTATTTTCAGACAGCGGTCCGGGAACCTGAAATGGTGCCTTTTATTCCTAAATTCTCATTACACAAACGGCAAATATCCTTTACCGACATGTTGCCTGCTTGCTGAGCTAACGAGCTATGCTTTGCCTGCAGCAGCAGGGGCGGGCTTGTGGTTGTATTTTCATACGCTTCGTGGATCTGATTGGTTGATTTGGCCCGTCTATCATCAACATACAGTAGGTGATAGACAGATGCTTCATCCAATCAGCTAACCAGTATTTTCACCCCTTTCCAAAAGTTCTCCAACGGAAAGTTCCCAGATGGATATGCCGAGCAAATGCGAAGCGATCCATCTGGCGGAGTCAGGTTAACCATAGTGGCTACCTCACCTATGGTGAGCTTATCTTCAATGTGTGAATCTTTTTTTTTTTTCACAAACAGGCCATTTTATTTTTGCTTTTAAAAGTTCCCATTCATATTAATGTATATTTTCAGACTCATTTTCATTTTTTAAAACAAGAAACTTTCAAAAATATCTATTTTTTACACAATTTGGTGGCCCCCCTGCACTAACTCTGTGGACCCCCTAGGGGTCCTGGACCCCCTGTTGAAGATCTCTGCTTTACAGTATATGCTGCTGGGTAGCTTGTAAATTGTTATTATTAGTAGTAGTGGTTGTATTATTAACGAAACACACACAAGTATTACAGAAAACAAGTGGAAAATCTCTATGATCTTCAGTTTTAAGAGAAACTGATTTAAAATCATCATGTGTGGATTCTGAGGAAAAAGAACAGGTTGAATAGAGGGTTAAAGAATTACAATGTTTACTATGCGCCCCAGGACTAGATTTAACCATGCTTTAAAAGTAATCAGTAAAAATTTTAAAATCAATTCTAAACGGTCAATACGCGAGGAGATGCCTGAATTGAAATGGTGTGATTTTGTCTGCTTTCACCAATTAGGATCTGAGGTGCTGCATTTAGAGCAAATTGTGAATGTGAGAGATGTGTGACTTGATTGCAAAATAGAGAGCTACAGTAGTGCAGCCTAGGTTTAATTTAGAAAAACAGTTACTTATTAACTCAGTTACTTACAACTTATTTTTTTTTGGGAATGATTACTTTACATAATTATACCTTTATGTCGAATTCATACTGTATCTCTGTGACACAAGAAACAAGAAAACTAGGAATGATAAGCTTCACAATGGTATGCTTTGTTGCCTTTCATGTTGTAAGGCCAAATGGGAACGAGTATATGAACAGGACTGGGCCTAAGACTGAACCTTGAGAAACTTAGGAAGACATTTCTGTAGTTAGGATGAATGTTGTAGTGATATGAGCTGAGGCAGTTTAGAGTTTCCCTTTGATTTCAACCCACAGATCTAAGTCAGCCCATGAAAGTATGTGTTGTCAATGGGTGCATTAAGATCTAATAGAATTAAAATTAAACTTTCAACCCCAGTCGGCTGCAAAAATGAAATCGCTGGCAATGCTTACTATGTGTTGCTCTAAAAGTTAGATGTAATCTTTGTTGCTTTGAACAAATACCTCACAGACTAAAGTCACATCTGCCATCCATAAAGTGAAGGGTTGCTTAACATTTTGTTTAGTTTTGCTGCTCTTATAAGATAGAAAATCAGATATTCAATGTTATGCTCGCTGTAAGACGTATGAGCTTTCTGGAACTTGTTGGATGCTTTTCAATTTATAAAATGAAATGAGAATGTGTGAGATTAATGCAGCTTACCTGCATAGATCACTAAGACTTTCTTGTACAGCACTCACCAAAGATGTGACTCAGACAAAGTCGTGCTGAAGTCTAGGTCGATTAACTTCTCATTTTTTTGTGCTCCTAATGAGCTGTTTTATCTCAAGGGGCTTATCCTGCTACTGAAGTGAATAAACCTAGTGTAATGTATGTTTGGAATTCAAAATGAGTTTAATTTTCTTTTCCTATTGTGTAATACAGTGCCTTTTGTTCAAGGATCGAATTGTGCAGCAAAGGTAACAAAGTATTTAGTAGAATAAGGATGAAGTGTCCCTGATTCTATCAGCTCTTATATTAAGAGGCACTACATACAAAACAGCCTTTGACATGCAATGGTTGTATACATGGACAGGTCAGTGAGTCCCATGAGTACCCATTTCCTAATGAATGTCTTTTCAAGTTCCAAACTCCACTACTATGATAAATAATTGCTAAAGTTCAAAACATGCCCTATTCCTGAAAAAAGATCACTATCGAGATGCTTGGCTTCTTTCAGAGGAGGCATCCTCAGATTAACAAATGTTTAATGTGATTTTTGTTTTCAGGGTGGAGGCACTTTAAGTATACATCAGGATTCTTTTGGCAGTAGCAGAGGACATAAAGTGTAATCCTCTAATGACAGTCAGGCCCGGCTTGGCTCACAATACTGTGAAGAGGTTCTAGCTACAGCAGATCCTGTTAGTTAGCTTTTCTTACTGCTGCTGAGCCAGCAGACTGAACGGAATGATAAGGGACCAGAATCAAGCCTAATCCTTCTATCTCCCTTCCTCTATGTCTCTCTTTTTCAAACTAACCACATCCAGCTGATCTGCCATCACCCCTGGCAGTAGAAAGAAGCCAATAAATGTTCCTCTAGGTGTGATGTGATGTAAATTTGATTGTCTTCCACACATCAAAAGATTCTTATTTCTTACTAAAATGAAAGCACGGGGGACGTCTTCATTTTTTCCCATTCTACTTCTGCCTTCTACCTTCTCCCCTGGCAGCACAGAAGGTTAGGAAATGCTACCTTTCTTAAGCCTTCCTTGGTGTATTTGACATGTGGCAATGCAGAGATGGCAGTCTAAGCAGCATAATCTGGATGCCCTACCATCCGCTTGGGATGTGACCCATGCTAATGCTTTAAAGAAACAGAAATGTGACTACAATTTCAATGCTATAGCATATGATTTATTTATAAGTTTTGGGTCAGACTGGCATACCTGATTTCTCATATTTTGTGGGTGCATCTACTCTTAAATGCATGTGATTGGGTAAGCTTTACTTTAATATAGCAGTGCACTTCATAACTTCATGCCACTTCACTGTTAAGAAGGGAAACCTTAGATAAAAACAAGCCAAGTCAGAACATATTTCTTGTTTCTCCTTTGAAAAAGTTTTTTATTTCCCTGTTTATTGTACTTCATTTGAGATGCTGTCAGAGCTGTTTCATGTGCATCAGCATTTGAATTTTCACTCAAAGGGAGCACCTCTGTGTGAACCATAAACTCTGCAGGAGATCAGCAGAGGAAGGCAAGCGACCCAGAAACAGATCTGCGTGCGTGTGTTTGCGTGTGTTGTGGAGAGAAGTGGGTAACAATGGGTTAATGTAGATCAAGAAAGCCATCTCCAAGTATGTTATTTGTATTCATGCAGTATGAAGAGCTTTGAGGATTATTCTTCGGGAAAATGGGCTACACAACTGTATTACCATGATATGATAAGATAATTTTTTACATGGATTATTTTTTACATGGATTACCATAACCATACAAGTTCTAAGTCAACTGAAATAAACTGAAAGCATGGGAGAACTGGTACCTGAAAACACAGAAAAAAACACATTTACTGATTGTTGTTTTGTTATTGGAAAATGTTCCGATAATATAAAGAATATGTGTTTTGTCAGGCTACTAATGCAGAGACTGATTTTCTCTGTGCCATCTTTATTGGCACATGAATAGAAATAAAACTCAAAATGTTTAGAAAATGGTAATAAAATTCAAATTTTGTTGACCTCCATTTAAGAAACACAGTCAATTTAAGCACTCGTGGCATTTCTGTAGCAACATATCGCTGACTCTGAAGTCCCTAGGACAAAGAGACATACACAGGTGGCTTACAATTAGCAAAGTTGCATGAGACAAAGGAAATAAATAAATAAAAACCTTTGACATAATGTGCAGCCAAAAAAACTGGTCCTAATTAGAAAGGTTTACATTTTCATTATGATAATGTAGACATTATGAGAAAATGCTTTGGGCAATAATACATAATGATGAAAGACTAGAACTAGGAGTAGAATTTACACCCCATGCTCAGGACCATCTCATAAAAGATTTTGCAGCAGACGGTTGTCTGCCTGGTCGGGGTGATTCTCCCTGCCCTTGTCTCTGACCTGGTGTCATCCTTTTCCAGCTTATGCTTGGAGTAGGAAACCAGCAGGCTTACTCATACATGTAAGAATGCTTCCGCTTACAATCATGTTTCATTAAAATGGGATTGTGGGCGCCTGGGTAGCTCATCTGGTAGAGCAGGTGCCCATATCTAAAGGTTTACTCCTTGATGCAGTGGCCGCAGGTTTGACTCTGCCCTGTGGCCCTTTGCTGCATGTTATCCCCCCCCCCCTCCCCTCTCATGTCTTCAGCTGCCCTATTTAAATAAAGGCCTAAATAAATGATCTTGAAGATTGTGAGGTATTGATGAGTCTCATTAAGTGCTCTAGAGATCTATTATTAGCTCTGATCTTGAAAAACATGCTTGCTGCTCTCATCATCTGTCTTGATCCATTCTTTACAACTCCAGATTTTACATCTTTGTTGCCTCACAGGTTCAACGCTTTGTTTTGTGGGTTGGCTTCGGGACGCTTTAGTGAGGCTGTTTTCATTTGGGCCACCCTTAGCCATAAGATTTATAAATTGTCTAATCAAGAGGTATCCCCCAATATTGTTTAGAGAAGTGTTTCATGGGACACAGACAATAGCAATGACTGATACACTCTGCATTGAAAATAAATTACCATGGAGGGATAAAATATTTATGATCCATTTGGAACAAATCCCATCATGTATTCGCCTCTGCAATTTCCTTTGAATGTGGAGCAGAGTAAAAGAGGCAGAGGCAGGAGTTCTGCGGTGCTCTTTCCAGAGATGCCTGTAGACAAAATGCGGGCTATATCAAAACTTCAATGAGGGAGGTGACAATGTCAGCTGCTGAACTGTGGGGGAGTGCAAACTGCAGGCAGAAAACTCTGTCTCAGTGTTTGAGACTGGCTGGTATTGGATTCTGGCTTAGGTTTGTCCTTTGCAAGGTTTCTCTACTGACACCTAATGGTTATAGTGATATAAATTATTCAAAAAATCTCAAAAACAATTAGAGAATAAATATTGAAATGATACATACATCTTATCCTCACAACACCAGGGGCTCCATGAATAAATCCACTTTTATTTTTGCCTCTGCCACATTTATTTTTCACTTTCTCGCTATAAATTATGAGCATCATCTTTTCTCCTCTTTTTTTCCCTCACACCTTTTATGCACCACTTTATTTATAGAAAAATGGAGCAGGGGGTATTTTACCACCAATGTTCTCATAATACATTCTAAAGATAATTTTTTGGGCTTTTCCACCTTTAATTGATAGGACAGGTAGGTGAGAGAGAGGGGCAAGACGTGCAGGAAATTGTCACAGGTTGGACTCGAACCCCAGACCTCTGCATCAAGGCATAAACCTCTCAGTACACATGCGCCCGCTCCACCCACCGAGCCGATCCGGCCACGTCATAATGCAGTCTTAAATCAGTAACCTACCAACATCTATTTGTTTTATACCCTCAACCTACTTTTAGAAAATGAAATTAAATATTAAAATAGCATTAGAAAATGTAATTGTTATTGATTACCATGCCCATAATGAAACATTCAAAATATATTACTAAACATGTTGCTGTAGTTCTATTGCATGTAATCATGTGGCCCATTACAGAGCCAAAAAAATAAAACATGGTGCCTGACTTTTCAAGTTCTTAAAGGTTAATTATTCAAGAATTCCCTCTTCTCACAAGAAGCCAAGAACAGCAGGATAGCACAGCTTCTTCCTTATTCCCTTGGAGAGTGGCAGGAGTTTAAAACCACTGTTTAACATAATTGAAATGCACACGTTGTCTGAAGTCTGATGCCTTAAAGCAAGGCAGAATGAAAATGTAGTACACCATAACCTCAGATACTTTCTCTGTTAGCAGAGCAATCAGTGATATGGTTCTAATCAGCAATATGGTTCTAATCAGCAACAGGACTATTCTGCTCTTTCCTATTTTGATTATGCATACATTATGAGTAGGAATTATGTGTGTAGATTAGTTGGGTCATCTAATTAGATTAAAAGACATACCAGTATTTTATATTGGACATGTAAATAACAACACAACACGTATAAGGTTTTCATAATTAGGTTACAGTTTAAACCAAAATTATAATTAAGATCCACATAAGGAGCTGACATTTTGTAACATTTCCATAAAAGAGAAAGATGTAGGCTATAAAAAATAAAAAAGGGAAATATAGGTTAATGTCAAACAGACAAATTTAGAGGTCGAGGAACACCTTTAAATTCACATGTTGAAATCCCCACCAAATTTATTCTAATCTTTTTGTATTCCTTCATGAACATTTCCCAAACCCAATCTTTTCTCATCTATAACAGTCAAAACAAGCTACAGAAAAATATTTTGACGAGAGGAAAAGCAAAATTGAAGCCTAGACCTTGACCAAATAACTCTGTGAACCATCAAGCCACATTGTCAACAACAGGCCCTATAACTGTATTTTCATTTCCAATCCAAAATCAGCTAAACCGATAACTAGGCTAAAGAAAATACATAAGTTGACCTTGTTTTCTGAGCACCTTAAAAATATAATGCAAAACATTATTTATCCAAACATACTGTGGTCTCCTGAAAAGTGAGACTGAGCATAGGCGCCGTGGTTGCTCACAGGCGCACGCCCTTTAAAAACAAAAAAAAAGTAGTCAAAACTTTTTTAGCTACATTTCAGAACCTTAGGAAATGGACAGCGGCCGACACGAACAAACACGCAGAGCACTACAAAACAAGAAATAAACCAAAATTTAGATATTATCAAAACTCCCTCGCTGGCTACTGCCCTGATGATATAATTTGAAATAATTTGTTGACTTTTCCCTGAGTTTTTTTGTTATAGCAAAGCACCGCCTACTACGGCAATGTTGCATCAGAATCGCAATATCCGGGCAACGTCATCAGCCCTTACCCGGCACCAGTACAGTACAGTACAGCACAGCATAGACTTGCAAAAGTTATCTCTTAAACTGAGGTAGCTTTTCACTTGTTATGGCTGACCAAACTGTCGTGGAGAAAATGAGCGAATTGCAAGTGGACGAGAAAAAAAAGGTGATGTAACCGGCTACGTTTAAGTCATATTAGCCAGCTAGCAGCTAGTGTAACGTTAGTCAGATTAATGCTGTCATCCAGCAATGCGGTGCTACCTTGTGGCTAGCTAGCCTTTATGAGTAACGTTAGGTTTGCTTTACCCAAAATGTCACTCTCAAGATAACTTAAGCGTTAGTTAAATTTTTGTTTCAATCTGTTTAGGCATTAAAAAGGTGTTACATTGTCATTAAACGAGACCAGCCAGCGAGTTTGGTTTGGCTAACGTAGCTAACGTGTTCTGGAGAGAGAATACCCTTTTACGCCAAACTCAATTCAAAATTCTGTGATTTGAATGTTTCACTGTCACTGAATATATTATTACAGCACTCTCTTTGTATGCATATAGTGCGTAGGTCGTATCCAGGTGTGTCTGAACCAGCGTCATACTAAACTTCTTTGTCTTTTATCCGCTTTCTTCTTGATAAAAGTTCACTAACGTCATAGCGTGATTTTTGGACAGGGAGGAACTGAAAGTGGTAAAGATGGAGGAAAAAAGAAGGCTAAAAGTGCTGCTGGGGACTCTGGAAGTAGGGCAGAGGTAAATTGCTAATCTATATAGATGCTATTATTAGACATCATAATGTATTGTTTTACAACAACTCATATCATGGTGTACATATTTGTGTAGGTCTTTGTAATTGCATGCTCACACATCTCAAAGCAGCCACACACCCATTTTGATTAGATACTAATATAGATTAAAACAAATATTTTAATTTGGTAAAACATTACACATATTTCGAAGTGCAATGAAAATAAAAAGGTCAACAATGACATCCCATTGAGATAGTTCTAGCACGAATGGAAATTTGAGTTTCAGAACAGAAAATATTTCGACAATCTAAAACACAAACTATAAATGTCACGTATTGGTCCAAGTCCCTTAATACAGTACAGTAAAGTGCTGGTGTGTCTTTGTGCTCTCACTGTTTAGTCCTGTTTGTTCCATAATAATCTACAGTACATACTGTGAATTAGAAGCTGCGGCAAACTGAGAAGATTAGAAAATAGTGGGTAGACAAAGAAAATAATATTTTTAAAAATGTTCATCTCAACCTCCTGTCATGTCTGGATAATAATGGTCCGATGTGCAGTTGACTGAGACTCGGCAATTAGCATTAGCATAAACTAGCAAAGATTTGTGCAGATTAACCCAATCAGAGTTATTTTAAAGTGACAGCATTTTTCCGCTATCCTCCATTTACTTACACCTTTGGTTCCATCTAGCTGACACCAGCACCCCAGTACATTGATGAGCGTCTGACTTTGTACGCTAAGCTGAAAGCTGAGCATGAAGCTCTCATGGCAGAGAGGGCTGCGAAGAACAGCCGTTCCATCAAGGTGACTCTGCCCGATGGAAAGGTGGTGGATGCCGAGTCCTGGAAGACTACACCGTACCAAGTGGCCTGTGGAATCAGGTCCGTGTGATGATGATGTAACTTTTAAATGTGACGCCTCGTTTTCATGTAGCACAAAAAAAGAAGGAAAACCTCAAGGGTGTTTCAGGAGTTTATTTTCCAAAGATTAGCTGTCAAGTTTATTTGGACAGACTGTACTCATTGTTACACTTTCAAAAGTCTTTTACAACACCCACATTAAATACACAGTAATTGGAAATGACACCCGCCAACCTAAGACCGTCCAGCGAAGACAAGTGTTAAAAGAAGGAGTGGAAACTTTCTCGTGGCATAGCCTGGGAATACAAAAGGTGCTCGAGACTGTTGATATTTATATAATGATGATAGATTTAATGTTCATAACCAAAGTTCACATGACCAGATTGCACAAAACACAGGGAAATGTAAGCATCTCTATGACCATCGTTGTATGAGTGGATGCTGCATTGCTCCACGACTTAAAAAGCACCAACTTCAGCTTCACCTCTGTTATTTCTTTATGACGCAATGAGCACATTGGTGCATATGGCATGTCATTCTAACCTTCTGTGGCACATGAGCCTGTTTTTAGGTCCTAAAATTCTCATGACCAAGGCAATTGGATTGTTTTGTATGTGTGTTGTAATTTCAAAGCTTTAAACTAAGTTTAAATAATTACTACTGCATCTCAGATTTCTCTTGATCTTTTCTGAAAATAATTTAAATTGGAAGATTGAGTTTGAGTCGCCATTATCATATAATCATGCACACATCTTGTAAGCATGTAAAACAAAAATTAGATAATCAGTATTGGAAGGATGGTTATTGCGATATTTATTTATTTATGTTGAAATGCGCAACACAATTTAATGGTGTGTTAGCTATACAGGATGGAAAACAAGATGTTATATTTTGACCTCTTTTGACCAAGCTTATCTGTTCCAGTATACACTGACACACATTCATTTGATGTGGAATATTTTCCTGTTTTATATCCAGTCAAGGCCTCGCCGACAACACAGTGATTGCTAAAGTGAACAACGGTGTATGGGATCTGGACAGGCCACTGGAGGACGACTGCAGCCTTCAGTTGCTCAAGTTTGATGATGAGGAGGCCCAAGCTGTAAGTAAACCTCATCCCTTTTCTGACGCAGACAAGGCTTGTTTTTATTTTTTCCCCTCCACATATAGGAGAGAAGAGTGTAGTATAGTTTATTCATCTTAAACTCCTTTTTTTGGATGCACAGCTAGCTCCTTCTTGACCACAAAAACTATACTCACCTGCCTATGAAAAAAGTACAAATTTCAACAATTCTTCAGATTTTCCCCCATTAAATCTCAGTTGAGTATTCAGAACAATACAGTTTGTTTTTATACATTTGAGAAATTATGTGCTAAGGTTATACATTATATTTTGTCACAAGTGAAGGTGTAAATTAGTTTTTTTGGATTTTGTCAGTGTACTGTGATTTTAACAAATCCGATAATTACTGATCAGTACACACATCTCGCAGAGTTCGTTCAACCTTATTGATATGTAGTCAGGACAGGCAAGGTTAAATTAATGAGTGAGGTTTACAATCAATATTGAATGTCAAAGCTCTGTGATTTACCAGCTGTCTGAGCCACAAAGACATTAAGAGGAGACGTGAGAATGTAAAACACTGCTGCAATCGTGTACTGTCATAAAAATGGCAGCAACTGGTCTCTAAGAGAATAACCAGACTTGTTCCTAAATTAAAAGTCCAATTTTATCATCATTGTCTATACAAGCTGTATTTTACCGGAAGAAGAGCAATTTGTCAGTTCAAGTACGTAAGAGATTCCAAAGTCTCAGCAGGTTTTAGAGCATATTTTTCAACATTTCTTTTGTGTCAACAGAAGTGATTTTACACATGTAAGTGGTTTCACTTTTTTCCAAAAGCTTTAACAAAGTCTGCAGCACAATGAATGATTGTAACAAGGTCAACAATCTTGATTTTCCAGTAAAGTCATACTTCCCATTCTTAGTAAACACAAAAGGATGGATTGCACTGCAGTTTCTGCTAATAAAGTAATATTTTTGGTGTATATTGTTTAGGTTTACTGGCACTCCAGTGCCCATATCTTAGGTGAAGCCATGGAGAGGGTGTATGGAGGCTGCCTCTGCTACGGTCCCCCCATTGAGAACGGGTTCTACTACGACATGTTCCTGGAGAACAATGAGTGAGTCACACAGGCTTTGGGTTCAGATTTGTCTGTATAATTATTGGTGTTAGTCAGCTCTTATTGTTATTTTGGTGTGTACTTCAATGCTTGGCAACGGTCTGGTTCACTGACTGGTGGCAAACACAAAACCGGTTGATTGGAATGACACTTGGGTGTGGATTTTAAATGCCATCTTTTTATATACGTATGCTCACAGGATTGGAAGCCTAAAAGCACATCTATTCAAAACACAGAACTAGAGCTTGTTGCTTATTGCTTTTGAGAAGCTTTGAAAATGTATTGAGACCCCTTCAGAAATTTTAACAACTTTTTCACTTGACCTTTCCCTGAAACAGATGCATTCCTCCCTGCTGCAGGAGAGCGTGAGGAGAGCTGTCTAATTAATTCTACAACCTCCTTAATGAAGTCATTTTATGCAAATGGAATTCTTGGAGAATGTTGTTTGCAAGCATATTTTGACATTGCTCAAGCCCTAAAGCCAAGGACTTTTAAGTACTTGCCCATGCTCGGCTTAGGTTATCAGTTTCTGGATGTCAAAGAATTACATTGGTGAACAAAAGGTCTGGCCACATGGCTTATTGGTCACATCCATGATGCCCTCTAGAAACACTGGCAGACCGAGTAAGACACAGTCATTGTCATTGAATGTAATGCTCTTGTTGTGTTTCTCTTTTGATGTTTTGGACAGGGGCGTATCGAGCAATGACTTTCCATGTCTGGAGACCTTGTGCAAAAAAATTATCAAGGAGAAGCAGCCATTTGAGAGGCTCGAGATAAAGAAGGAAACTCTGTTGGAAATGTTTAAGGTATTTGAATGCACAAGCGCATTAAAAAAAAGGAACATTTAATAAGTAACAGAACTCTAAAACTACTTCTGCTCCTTGACAGTACAACAAGTTTAAGTGCCGCATTCTGAATGAGAAGGTTACCACTCCCACCACCACGGTTTACAGGTGAGTCCTGGCCCTGTGCATGTCAATGTTTTTGTCTTTAAATTAAAATTCTGGTGATAAACTATATTTTTTGTAGTGTCAACCACACAACCCATTTAAAATACCAAAACCATGAATACATTGATCCTACTGACTGAGTATTGTCTCTGTTGCCAAAGCCTGATATAGCATATTCCTCTGTGTCATATGCTTTGTTTATTACAATGAACATGGGCGCTGTATTATTAGGGTGATGTTTGCTAAAAAGCAAGTGAAATTCATCTGTCCCGTTAAAGCATTTAATCATGAATTTGTGACTTGTTTTTAAATATTTATGTCTTCAGCAGTGTCAGAGATCGGTCGGGAAGTTGGAGAGTACTGAGAGATTAACGCATTCTTGGTTTTGGTCTTTTTATTTTTGATAACAATGATAGAAATATACTATATATAGAATATTGCTAGCCTTATCCTAAACGCAACACTTATACTATTCTTGTAAACACACTTGTAAAAACACTAAACATTCTGCATTTTAGGTGTGGTCCCTTAATTGACTTGTGTCGCGGGCCCCATGTGAGACATACAGGGAAAATCAAGGCACTTAAGATCCATAAGGTGAGCCATGTATTGTCAGTGTATATGTGGACATATTGTTGAATAAAACAAGTAGTATTTCATGTACTGTATTCTGTGCCCTGAATGTCGAGTAAGCACATATGTCCCCATTTCAGAGCAGAGTTGCCTCTCAAGGGATTTGATGGACCCAAAAGACTGATTAAAGCTAACATATTTCTTTTGTCATGTGCTAGAATTCGTCTACATACTGGGAGGGAAAGGCGGACATGGAAACCCTCCAGAGGATCTACGGAATCTCCTTCCCTGACCCCAAAATGCTCAAAGAGTGGGAGAAGTTTCAGGAGGAAGCCAAGAACAGAGATCACCGCAAACTGGGCCGGGTAAGAATTGAGATGCGAAGAAACTACCAGTAGAAAGACTTGATTTCCATAGTCATTTTGAAATAGTCTCCTACAGATTTTATTCTTACAAACTAAGGTTTTTCACTGTATTTTAAGAAATACCAGTAGAATACTTCTAAAGTATAAGAGCCAGAATTGGGTTTGATGTGTGTCTGATGTTACCAAGTCACACTTTCTCAACAGACAAGATATTCAAAGCCATTTCTGAAGTGTGAAAATATAGTGTTTATATATAGCATACTCTGGGTGCATTTGTAGCATTTTTTAAATGTCAGAATAATGTTTCAGAAAGTATCACTACAATACAATTTACATGTATTGTTAATATATATGTCAATTAAGCATTAAAAAAAAAAAAAAAAAAAATATATATATTTATTTATTTATTTATTTATTTATTTATTTAAGGAGCAGGACCTGTTCTTCTTCCATGACCTGAGCCCAGGAAGCTGCTTCTTTATGCCTAAGGGAGCCTTCATCTACAACACCCTGATTGAGTTCATCAGAGTAAGTCTAAAGCTGTCTGACACACAGTGGACAAATTGCTGTGACCTCACTCTAAACTTTAAGACATAAAAAAAGACTGAGGGTATAATTCAGAAAGTTTAAATTGGTAGGGAAGCTTGGGGAGAACAGATTTGGACCTTTTAGTTGGCCTGTGCAATAATAATTGCTTTATATATTCACAAGATGTATTGCTGCAGTTTTAAATCACTTTAGCGTCATATTCTTTTATAGAGAGGTAGGAAAGGATTAGTTATATGTTCATAATACAACTTGATCATGGTCTTAAAACCAATGAAAGGCTAATGAATACATTTTTTGAAACCAGGAGCTGCGCATATAAAATGTTGTAGTTTCACAACTAAAACAAAAGGATTTTAATTTTTTATTTCCACATAAACATGTGCATAAAATACAATAAAATGCAAAATCATATGTGTGCCCTCTCTTCCCACAACAATAATGCTATAACCATAATGCTGTAAATAGATATTGACACATCACATTTTTCTGTCTCACTTGGTTTTTAGTCATAATGCAGTGCACATTAGAAACAATTTCAATTTGATGTGGTAAGATAGATTTCTGACTGGGGAGTAGTGGGATGTGTTTATTTAATAGGCACGCAACCAAATCCCTAGCCTGGGTAAACCCTGACTAACTTCCGGCAAATTTGAGATTTGCTCTGCAAGTCAGTCTGGCGAAGAGCCCATTCAAATTTTTTGTAGACATTTCCAATGTCCTCAAAATTGAGGCACCAATCACAACCGCTGAGGCGGGCTTAACACCAATCACAACCGCTGAGGCGGGCTTAACACCAATCACAACCGCTGAGGCGGGCTTTACGCGACGAGGACAGCGCAGCAACGGCGAGCAGCTTTTTGTTTACATTCAACATGACGGCTACCGAAGCCCTGCTTCACGTGCTCGGCGACCCGCAGGTCAGTGTGACATATGCCGATTTCATGCAGGTCAATACTACAATTAACTGACAACATAAGTTATACGAGTTACAGTTCTCTTCTCAAGGACGCACGCACACACGGACTCTGTCTCTTTTTCCTTTCTCTCAACTTCTCCGCCGTGTGTGTGTGCGTACCCGCTTGCGGTGTGAAACGCGTGTCCGCGCTATTCTTGCACATGTAGGGAACCTCGTGAATTAACCTGCAACATGTCAGCTGTTTGGAAATTCTTCAGCGTGTGTGCAGAAGATAACAAGTTTGCAATATGCAACACCTGCAAGGAAAAAGTAGGGCGTGGAGGGACGACACCAAAAACCAGAATCAAATTTTTTTTAGTTGGATACTGGATGTGAAAAGCGTCACCCAGATCGTTGGTCTGATTGGTTGAAGGACTATCCAATTGCGTCCAGAGGCATTTGAGTGGCATCCGTTGGTGACATCCCTATGGAAATGACCTGTCAATGAAGCTTTCCCAGACCCACTCTCAGTTACAACTGAGAAGGGTCTGGTGTCAGCCAGGCTACCAAATCCCCTTCATCATGTGTAAACCAACTGGGATGTGAATATGCAGCGGTTTAAATGTTTTCTGAGGTAGTTTACTTTTTCAAAATGAATGTTTTAGATGAAAAGCACTATTTATCAGCGAGTCCCCAGGTGTTGACAAATAGTTTTACCAGTTGTTTGTAGTTGTAATGTGTACAGAGCATTATGGTATATACTCAGAATTCTCACAAAGATGATTTCACTATTGAGACTGTCTTATGTCTGTCTTTGGCAGAGTGAGTACAGGAAGAGAGGTTTCCAGGAGGTGGTGACACCCAACATCTACAATAGTAAGCTGTGGCAGACCTCCGGCCATTGGCAGCACTACAGCGACAACATGTTCTCCTTCGAGGCAGAGAAGGAGACCTTTGCCCTTAAACCCATGAATTGCCCGGGACACTGGTGAGGCCTCCTTTTCCTCACATTCAGAGTTGTTTGAAAATACGATTTTAATTTCAGCAAAGGACTAGAAAAGAATGAACATAAAATGTAAAGAAAAAAACACCCACACTGTGAATCAAGTCTTGCTCCAATGTGAAATAGATAAGTTTTGTTGGTTTCTGTCTTTAACAGAGAAACAACTTTGTTGGAGCCAAGGTTGTTTGTTCTTCTCCAGCACTAAATGTGTTGGTAGCCTTTAATGAGCTCAGAGTATTGTTATTTAATCTTGGTACAATATTTAGTACCTGTGGCAAACTGGGACAACCATTAAGCAATGTTTTACCACACTTAAATAGCTTAATAAGAGTTTGCAGAGTGGTTTTGTTATCAGGAGTTGGCACAGTCATTGTGAAATAGCTTCATATTTTACTGCTAGATTTGTCATCCAGTTCCGCTCGACTCGTAATGGACCACTGTGTTGTTGAATGACCCAGTTCAATGTACTGCTGAATGCTGCATTGCAGTGTGAAGAGCCAGACTGCAGCTCTTTGTATTAAAATCTTTTATCTTCTTTTTACTGTTCCAATCTTTGTGCTATCCACATTGGCAAACCCTCTGGAGATCATATTGAAATGGAAATTGAGCTTTCAAACACATTTGTGTTAGATGTCAGTTAAATCAAATATTGAATGCAGTCTTTCATAGTAGTATTGAAGCAGTAGAGCAATTTTTAGTTTTTGTGAGGTTGAAGTAGGCAGTAATTTGTGTTGTTTTTTATGTGATGCCTGGCTCTGTTTGGCTGCAGCCTGATGTTTGATCACCGTCCACGCTCCTGGAGAGAGTTGCCCCTTCGCATGGCCGATTTTGGCGTTCTGCACAGGAACGAGCTGTCAGGAGCCCTGACAGGCCTCACCCGTGTCCGCCGCTTCCAGCAGGATGATGCTCATATCTTCTGCACCATGGACCAGGTGAGGCTTGGACAATGGTGCATTGACAATACTCTGCCAAGTTCATACATTTTGGATTCAAATGCGATGAAAATGTTGCCGGATGGCACCAATAAATGTGGCTTTAAAGGGTTATTCCGCCAATTTTACACATCAGCCTGTTTTAAAAACAAACAAACAAAAAAAAAAAAAAAACGTGGAGTACTACTATACATGTGAAAAGGTTGTATAAAGCCTTTTTGCGTCTCCAGAGAGAGCTGCTTGAAGTCTTGATTAATTATCTTAAAGGTCCCATGGCATGAAAATTTCACTTTATGTGGTTTTTACCAGATGTCTGTAACCCGCTCTTCATCTCTGCTCGAGGCTCCGTTAGCCACTACTGGTGTAACACACACACAATTCTCCAACCGAACTGTCGAAGTTGCATTGTTCGTAATGTGAATGCCAGGTTTTGACAAGGAAGAGGAATGAATGTGTGGAATAAGAAAGACAAAATCTCTGGTTCTACTGTATCAATTTTGATACTAACACACACTAAAAACAATGACGGGATTTTTGTTTATACCAATGTCGCATTGTCCTGGCAATACCTTTTTGATAAATGTTTTACACTTGCTATTTAGATGAATACAAGTACAATATATGCATTTCCAAGAAAAAACAAACCCTTCAATGCAAGTTAAACAATGCTAAGACAAAAAAACAAACACACAGCGGTAAACGGTGGGAAGCAATCACAGTTTACTGAGAAGTGGCTTTCTGTGGAGAAGAATTTATACTTGTTTGAAGAAGGCCAGTTTTGAAGGCTCTCAGTAAATCAGTGTCTTGCTGGGACAGTTTATTGAATAAATTCAGGTAACGTTGTCAGTGAACAGTCTGTCACATTCTCAGGTTAAGTGAGAGGACTCCACAAGCTGCCGCAGCATGGTGTAGCAATTTGCATTTTAAGTTATTTCACCAAAGAGGAGAGCTGCCAATATTGATGCTAACAAACACAATTTTGGAAGACAGAAGCGATTTCCTAATTGCTCTGTTCTAATGTAGAGACACAGCAACTTACAACTTTTGTCAGTAATGTTAGTGGATTGGATGGGTAATCATTTGACTGCACTTTGTACACAAATTGTTTCCCTTTTTAAATTTTCATTTTGACTGCAGCAGCTGTCAGTTAGTAGGGGTGTTTTTTTAAAATTCTATTTAAAAACATTGTTTGTCTACTGCAATCACATGGGAAAAGTAACTACATTTACATACTGTGAATCGTTATTTTTTTTTAATCGAGAATAGTTTTTGAATCGAATCTTGACATTTTCTGAATCGTGCACCCCTAACTGTTAGTGTCTTTTGTGACTTACCAAATTCAAATGTAAAGCAAACTGCAAAGGAGAGTATATGTTCTTATGTTATACTTGCCATGTAGTTTATAATCATGTCTGCAGATGGTAGCTTACGGTTAGGACTTGGGAGAGATCGTTTTCCCTCTTGAACAGAGGCGCTTGTTTTTAATTTTTCTTCTCTGTTTTAGATCCTGTTTGACCACATGTCTTTTGACATCCAAGCTGCTTGCTTGAGAAACAGTCACATGTATCATGTACATCCAATAAGATGAACTGTTTATCCTCGTATTCTGGTGATTATATCGTATGATGGTTCATGAGAAATTGAACATGCAGCTCTTTGACAATGGATTATGCTAATTCTCTCACATTGTTTGTTTTACCCTAGATTGAGGAGGAGATCAAGGGCTGCCTGGATTTCCTGCGGACTGTGTATGAGGTGTTTGGCTTCACTTTCAAACTCAACCTCTCCACAAGACCAGAGAAGTTCCTGGGGGACCCGGATGTCTGGGACCAAGCAGAAAAGGTAATCGGAAAGCCTCTTGTTTCTCTCGTATGGTTAAATTGAGAACCGCACTCTCACAAAGTCTCACTGGAGAATTAAGATGCTGATCTGTGATATTATCAAGATGGAAATGTTGGAACCACTTCAAAGACAGCACATGGAAGTTTAATTTGTAGACCTGGAGAACATTTATTCTTTAATGAATCCGTTTTTATTCTGTAGAGCTGCTATCTGTTCCGAAGCAGAAAATGCTCGTTCATCTCCAGAGAATCTAGTACAGTGCAGTCACCGTCTGCCTTTGCTGTCAAATCAAATTCACTCTCTGTGGACCAGAGCTATATTTTACATCTTGGGTTCAGCTTAAAGTTTCTCTGGGAGAGAACAGGTAGTGTTTAAAACTATCTTGAACAAAATAATAAGAGTGAGTGAGTTAAAATGAGTGATAATAAGTAATAAGTGTGCTTTCGGCATTAGATGAAACCCAGTGTCCCTCTTGGGACAACTTCTAGTCAAATGGATGAATCAGTAAAATCACTAAATGACAGTTGTTGGATAAAGGTGCCACACGTATACTGTATTGTTTTATCAGTAGCACAAGTATATGGTTTATTAGTCTGACAAGCCTTTACTGGCAGGCTCTGAATGAATGAAAAGGTGTCTGGTGACAGAGACACACCATGCGTTGAATTTTAAAGCAGGGTGAGTTGTTCTTTCACATGACATTTGTTTTCCTCTTGATCTGATTGTTTAGAGGCCCGTTTGATTTCACCAGTGAATTATTACATCTGCAGTGCACATTGCAACACTGCCTCAAAGATGTTTTGATTATTGTTTAGTTTTTTACTGTTTGAAACAGAATAAGATGATGCTTTTTATGCCTCACTGTCCCAAACCATGTGTCATCTCCCCCTTCATTGATTGTGATATTTTTATCATATTGATTGACGTTTTTTGTGGCAAAATGCATTCCCTGTTTTGTCTACAGGAAATCCTCCATTTTTCTCACCCACTAGAAAGATTTTACTTGGTCTTAGGGTACAACAAATCAAAGCCCACAGGGAACTATATCCACATTCATACTTGAACAGATGGAAACTCAATAAGTGTGGTAAAATGTGAGCCATATATAATGCAGATACAGATACTTTATAAACGTTAAAGAGCTCCTTTTTAATTTCCATCTCTGGTTAAGTCAGTGGTGTTCTGTCCGTAGTGCTTCATTTTAACTGAATTTCCAAGTGTGTCTTTTGCCCGCTGGCAGCAGCACATTACTCATGATAGTGGAAGTTATTTTTAACATGTTATTTTATTAATAATCAATCCAGTGGCCACAGTAACTTTTTAAATATTAAACACTGTAGTCTGCTGATGGACAGAATAGACCAGAGAACTTAAAGACTACAGCATAGAGATTGTGCTGTTTCTTTCTCACTGCGTGGGTAATAATAATAATAATAATAATAATAATAATAATAATAATAATAATAATAATAATAATAGTATACCTCTCTCAGTAAGTCACAGTTCTCAAATTAGGGATGCTATGAGTATGACCAGTTTAATATCTTGAGCTGTGAATAAAAAAAATAAAAAAATAAGATAATTAGAATAGTCTTTAAGTTCTACAACTGTTTAGTTGACCTATCAGGACACTTTTCTCTGAGGGAACCATTTCCTAAATTCAGTACTGACTTTTTATGATTAATGTTTGCATGCACAAAGGTGGAAAATTGTATACACAAGAAACTGACTGAAAAACTTGGCATCAGTGACTGGAACCGAACTTGCCGCATGTTTCCCTCACCTCATTAAATCCCTCGGGCAACCATAAAATATTATTGAGACGTTAACATTTCTCAGTTCAGTGATTAGTTCCAGATGAAGGAAATGTCAGGTCTAAACATACAGCTTTGCTTAACACCCCTGTTTACTTGCATGTTGGTCAGCCATTGATAGCGTAACAAAACACTAATTGTTTGTTTTTACAGCAACTGGAGAACAGCTTGAATGACTTTGGGGAGAAATGGATTCTCAATCCCGGTGATGGAGCTTTTTATGGACCAAAGGTGAGCCATGCGCTGCAGTAATGATGCCCTTTTAACTGTGAAACAGCAGGAGGATTAGCTGCTGATCACTTGCGTTGTTTCTTTGCAGATTGACATTCAGATCAAGGATGCCATCGGTCGGTACCATCAGTGTGCCACAATTCAGCTTGATTTCCAGCTTCCGATCCGCTTCAATCTCACCTTTGTCAGGTAACTCTTCTACTGCTTTAGACACATTTTGTAAGTAAAATGGCATAAAAAAGTTATTTTTTTCCATTCCAAATGCACATGTGCATCATAGAATTAAACATACAGTTAACAAAATCAAAGATATACATTTTATTTCTCAAATATTGGAGAAATCAGTAAATGGTGGCATATGGGATAACATTAAGTGCTGATGTGAAAGAAAAACATAGGATTGGCTTGAATGAAACTGTGATGTACATTTATGGAGAAGTACCAAGATTTTAGTAGCTGCCTCAGAGGCTATAGATTTTTTATATTTTGCTGTTAAACCGTTTTTACCGTATTATAAAAAAAAATAATAATAATAACAGCCCGAACACTGAGAATGTACTTATTTCTCCAGATGATCACTGTTTCTCTCCTTTTTGGATGTTTCTTTTTAAGTGAGTTCCTAATTCCCCTCCTTCCCCCCTTCAAATGATTTTGTAGTCATGATGGCGACGACAAGAAGAGACCAGTGATCATCCACAGAGCTATCCTGGGATCAGTAGAGAGGATGATCGCTATCCTGACTGAAAGCTACGGAGGCAAATGGTTTGTAAAGAATCAATTTAAAAAAAAGTTGATTTGCCGACTCCAGACATAGACCTTTTTGTTTCATTGCATTTCCGCCTGAGCACAGTTAATGACTTTCGGATTTACTGAACAGAAAAAGAAAAAGAAGAAACACTTCTTTGGGGGTGTAAATAATTGGTAATCTGTCCTACTTTTCTGCTAACCAGTTGAATGTGTCTTGTTGGGTTTCAGGCCACTGTGGCTCTCTCCTCATCAAGTGATGGTTGTACCTGTCGGACCGACCTGTGAGGACTACGCTCAGAAGGTAACCACTGACCAATAGCTACTCTAGTCCATAGTCTCACTCCAAGAATTAGATTTAACTTTGTCATTGCACAGTCACTAAGACAACGAAATGCAGCTTAGCATCAAACCAGAAGTACAAAAAGCAGTAAAGTGCAGAGTAATGTACATATGTAAAGTGCTAAGGCGGTCAGAAAATCACACAGGTTATAGGAAGGAAAACTATGCACACAACTACAGCAGTACTGTTTAAAATGATCTTTCAGACACATTTGACTAATCTGTTGGCTTGTTTACAATCTTTCTGATTGTCTGACTGCTTGTGTTTGTTGCCCCTTTGGACCTATTTTTTAACCAGTACAATGTTATTACAACTGATGGCTAGAGCAACAAAAAACAAAACCCAAGTTTACCTTTCAAATGTGTGAAACCCTGGACCTTTGATAATTTTTTGTGTTAAACGCATTGTTACTTGCACAAAACAGCCTATTTATAAAATGAACAGCTGCACAGTCAAGATATTAATATCTTTGTTATTGAAAAAAAAAAACAGCTGAAAATGTGCTAGTCCATATTTGAAAAACGGAATCTGTAGAAGTCTATTAAAAATGATAAAAGGAAATGTAATAAAGTGCTGGCATGGATTCAACTGTTGTCTCTCTGATAATGTGGCAGGTCAAGCAGGACTTCCACAACAACGGCTTCATGACTGATGTGGATCTCGACCCCGGCTGCACTCTGAACAAAAAGATCAGAAATGCACAGCTGGCGCAGTACAACTTTATCCTGGGTCAGTGACAACACACTCGCTTTCACTCTTCTGTCTGTTTCCTCTCTTTATCGTTGTTATCTCTTTCGCACTGTCCATCTAGATATTGATTTTTTTTCTTTCTTTCCTCTTTGCATGTTTCCCTGCTTGGAAAAGTGGTGGGAGAGAAGGAGAAGACGAGTAACACCGTGAATGTACGCACCCGAGATAACAAAGTCCACGGTGAGCGCACTGTGGAGGAGTGCATTGAGCGTCTGAAACAACTCAAGACCTGCAGGAGTCGAAATGCTGAAGAGGACTTCTGAGCTTTCTCAAACTCGCTGCTATCAGCTCGTCCTTCACTCAACAGTACCTCGGGTCTTGCAACTTTAAAGGGCCATATAGTTGAAATCAATTTTTGAGGGATAAAACTACTTTTACATTGGTGCCTAGTCTCTGCTTTTTGTCCTCTAGAAATCACTTTTTTTTCAGATTTAACAGTTGTCTTTTTATCTGGTGTCTTCCATTGCCTCTTCACTGTATTATTAGTTTTTGGTTATAAAGTCTTATGGTTTCTGTACACCATGGAATGAAGTATATATGTCCTTATGCCTTCCGCTTATATGGAAATACAACTAGTGAGACTCCAATATGACTAGGTCTTTCAACAGCTGATTGATGAACTGATGAAAACAAATGAGGGGAAATGGTTTGTTACAGTTTGTATCATTCTTTCTTCAGGGAATTGTACATCAGTTACAATTTTGATTATTAAATGATCTATTCTTAATTTCTGTTTTTTTGTTTTTTAAAGTTTACCTTTACTTTTCCATGGTGAAATTTCAGCAGCAGTTTCTTTCTTCAGAACGGTCTTCTTAATTAAGCAGCCGCAAACAAGCCAGTCAACTGTCAGGGTGTGAAGAAAAAATAAAATTAGCATTAAAAGCATAACACAATTACAGCAATAAAAGTAATTGTGTAGCTGACAAAGTCAACATGTACTGAAATCCAGACTATAACAACCAACAAGTACAATATATGGTTCTAGGTTCTACTAACAGTCTATATCATTTATGAAATGTGGTGTTTTTCAAGTCGCAACTCAATTCGCAAGTTCAAGATCCTGCATATTCAGGGGCAACGTTTGAAATTATTAAGATAGTTGAGAGTGGAAACATCTAATTTTCCACAAGAGAGTGGAGGTTTGGATGGGAGTTGGAGTGTCAGAAAGTTGTTGCGCTACAGTAAAAGTGGATCCTTATCACCATATCCTCCACTCGTTCATCATCACTTAGGATGGAAATTGGTGATGTGCTTGAGGGTAAACACCTGATGCTTCTCATTATTACATGCTTACTGAACTCAGGGACCATTTACTTTTGCCGTCCGCAACATTACACGAGATATAAGATATTTTTCAGTCAAATACTCTGCTTTATATAATTAAAACTGCTTTCATAAAAATAAATGTTTCCAATTGCACTTAACTAGCTGGATAAAGCATGCAGAAGAGATCACACAGATAAGTGCACATTACTATACATGTTCCAGTTATGCACTTTCACTTCCTTTTTTTCACTTTCTCTCCATCTGATCTCATCATTTCTGCTCCAAACGTGGGAACGTACTCGGCCCACTTTGATTAGTTTGCTTTACAATATTGACGATAACCTTTGCCGAACCCCCGCTTTCAGTCTCAGGTTATTATTCACACCACTAGTGGATGCTATATCTGTGTAATCAAGCTGCACAGCTGGAACAGACAAATAGTGGGAGGCCATGTAGTTCAGCAGTTAAACAACTGGAAAATGTCTCAGCACAGATTGATGCCAAAGGACTTTATTTTAGGGAGAGAAAAAAAAACAGTTAACATGTTTTTAGTGACTCTTTGCTTACTGAGGTACAGCATTCATGAAGTAACAGACATACAATTAGGAAACTCCTGCCCTGACACTGGCTATAGGAGACACTGCTAACTGTTCCCTGTTTTATTGGAATATGACCTATTTAAACCATGCAAACCTAATTTAAGTAGGAACATTAGCACTAAGGTTAAACTTGGGGGAAGAGATGTACTCACACTTGCGGAAGAGGTCGTGGGCGCCCAACTCTGAATCCAGGCCAATGAAAACATTGATTTTGGCTGCTCTACATGTTGCAAGTAATTAAAATAAGTGAGAAGCCATTAGTTATTTCAGCCAATTTGAACTTTTCAGCACCAAATAAAATATGTTCACAGGTTGGGTTTCTTGTGTCGCTCTATATTTTATTTTTATGACACATGTCTTTGACATAGTTAAAGAGACTTTTAGAGTTCTTTGTTATTATTCAATTGGATGTCGGGGTTTTGGTTTTGTAAAAATGTTTAAAAGGTAAAGTGTCTGGTTGCAAATGCACTTATTATGCAAACAATAAGTAAAAAACTATAACAAAAAGTGTCTTTATACTGCTATGTGAACGCCAACCTGGCATTCATACTTCTTCTTCTTCTTATACACTGTCTTAACAATCATAAATGTTCAATCTTTAGGTTCACTTCTCTAAGGAAATAGGAGAGTACATAGGTGTTGGTGTAAGGACACCCTCATATCAATTATGACCACAAGGTGGAACAGCTGAACCAGGATCCTGTGGAGGTGTGTGTGTGTGTGTGTGTGTGTGTGTGTGTGTGTGTGTGTGTGTGTGTGTGTGTGTGTGTGTGTGTGTGTGTGTGTGTGTGTGTGTGTGTGTGTGTGTGTGTGTGTGTGTGTGTGTGAGAGAGAGAGAGAGAGACACACACTGATGTCAGTGGAGTGTGGGAGAGAAAAAAAAACATTTTGATAAGGGGTTAATGAAAAAGTAAATGGAGTAGGAGAGTGTCAACAGACAGAGCGAGACAGACAGAAATCTCTGGGGAATCAGCTCGGCTGTTGACTCTCAGCTTCCCTGTGAATCCTCACTCCCTCTTCCACCTTTGGATCCTTCCTTTATGCTTCACTGAAAACCTGGCCATGAAGGGTCACAACGCTTCAGTGAACTGAGCAAACTTTTCTTTCTCTCACCACACATGCATTTGCAGGTATCGATTCACATGTTAAAAAAAAAAGGTCCCATTACGGCGGCTATGATGCTGGGATAAGTCATGGTATGAAAACCTTACAAGGTAGCTCTTTTTTTATGATGGATAATTCAGGTTAGTCCATAGTTTTGGAGAGTATTTCTTGTTTTCATACCAATATTTGTATGCTTTACGTTACTTTGTTCTTAAGTACTTTTCAAAAAACACTACATTTTACAAGTTAGTTATTAATAAAGTCACACGCTGTCTCCAAGATTTACTACATCTCTGACAATCTTCGTGGTGAATTTTTCTAATGACCCACTTTAAAGGAATAGTTTGACCTTTTGGAAAACACGCTTATTCGCTTTCTTTCCAAGAGTAAAATGAGAAGAATGATGCCACTCTTGTACACTAACGGGGTGATTGCGGGGTCTTAAGAAATAAAAGTTGATACATTTAGTCACAATTAAGGCCCTTAAAAAGTATTAAAAAGTCTTACCCCCTATTCATCAAGATATTACATTTCATAGCTTGTTTTCAATATGGATATATGTCCAAAGAGGTTGTATGTTAAAGTTTAAGTGAATTTAATCATTGCATAGGTGCACAGTGGGATTGAGACATTTCTATGTGATATACGATACTATGACAATTTAATGAAATTTTTGTGGCTAAGAAAAAGTCATAGTATAGTATGTAAAAGAAATTCATAAAAAGTAATGGTATAATATGCAATAAAAAATATGAAAAATCACATAAAAAGTCATAGTATAGTATGTCATAAAAATATAAAAAGTCATAGTATAGCATGTCATAAAATATCATAAAATGTCATATGTCATAGTATATTATGTCAAAATAAAAATATTATACCATGATAGTATATAGTTTTTAATGACATACTCTACTATGACATTTTTAAAGAATTTATTTTTAATTGTATACTATACTAGGATATATTTTAAAGAATGTTCTATTACATACTATATGACTTGTATTATTATTTTTTTTTTATGGTCAGTCAATCTTCTCATCTAACGCTCTAAAGTAAAGTGGACTTCCCAAAATGTCAAACTATACCTTTAAAATGCATCACTTATGCTGAGATTTCTCCTCCCGTCTGCTGTTGTACTGTATATTCAGTGTGTATAATTTATGTAAAAGGTTTTTCCCACTACCTTTTTTCTGGCTCTGACAGCCAAAAGCTAAAAAGCCTCCCCTGTGAAACGCTCATGATACTCTCAGCTCTTTCATCCTCGAGTCATGTCGCTTCTGGACTAAAGAAATGCATATTTGAATGCTTACCAACCAGAATATTTCTCTGTCTCTGCAGCAACTACCACCCCTACCACACACATGCACACAACCGCCTTCTGCACCATTACCCCTCTGCATAAATGCAACACACAACCCCAAATTATGGTCAGCCGCTTGTCAAGTTAGTTTTGCTTGGGAAAACCAAGCTGCCATCTTTAATATCATAATGTTACCAAATGATATGGTTCTAACTGGGAACTGTTTGATCACACTTTCTGGCATCTGGAAAGATTGCGTGTGACTTTAACAGGATTTTTTTTTTAATCTCAAAAGTATGACCTTTGCTTCTGACCCAGCATAAATGAAGTAAACCACTTTACACCAAGGAGAGGCTTACTCCACCAGTCACACCCTGCATGTAGTCCACACCAACAACTCACTGTGAATATCTGCGATGTAGGTCTGAAGCATCCGCACACAAGACATCTGCATGTCAAGGCAAACCGAGCAGCACTACAGCAGTACAGTAAAGAGTGAGGATGGAAAACAAAACAACAGAAAAGAGATTTGTAGCAGCAGTTGGCAGGTTTCTCTTTTATACAGTTTGTGTAGCAGGACTCTGGTCTGAACTGATAACATGCTATATGAATAACAAATCATCTTAGAGAAGCGGTTCCCAACCATTTTGTCAGACGTGCCCTGACATCCCCATCAGATGAGTTCAAGTACCCATTCATCGACACCACCTGTCACTTTCCAAATTAGTTTGTTTAAATTCACTTTGAAGTGGATGTTAAAATATTTTTTACATAAGTGTCAATGTTAGCACAGTTTGGTCAAGTTTGCATTCGTACGACTAATTTGAGTTGCAGAAGCTGGACGCTTCTATCATTTATCAATTACTTTCAACTGTTTCAGCTTTTTATCCATTCATTTGATGTAATGTTAATGTATTTTTCTGTGTATCTATTACTTTTAGCTAACTATTTCACTATTTATACCTTTAAGCTTATGATTTAAATGGTTTTAAAATGACTTTCAGCTGTTTATTCACACATTTTCAGTAATTTTAACTATTTATCCAATTATTTCAATGCTTTATTTATAACGTTAATTATTTGAACTGTTTATCCATTACTTAGGGCTACCTATGGTATTTAAACAATCTATCCATACATTTTTTGTTAACATTTGGATTTCTCTGCTGGCTAACTAGATTTCCTGCAATCTCTATGGTAACGCATGGCTTTTAAGGTGTTATAACTGACTCGGGTTGGTGGAAGGTGCCATGTGGATATATAAAAAGAATTCAAATCATAGTTTCAATCCGCTACAGAAGTATCCCCTCGGGTACAAGTTTGGGAATCACTAATTGAGACTACATCTTATGATTTTCCTTTCAGATGGATCCAACAGGACGTTTCCCACAAACCCATTGTGGAAAGTATTATGTTAACAGGTGTTTAATAAAGTTTAACGTTCTTGGGTTGCAACTGCAGTAAAAGTAATTAGGCTTGACACTTTAAACCCCAATGTCTTTCCCACATCATTGTAATCTCAAATGCAGCTCCCTCAGCATCACAGTAGCAGCCAAACTGCTTTTTGGTTGCTAATATGATCCGTATGGTAAAGAATTTCATACTGTAAATCACCCCAATGCACAGTCCACCTTCCTTTCATGCCTGTGTTTGTTGAGTTTGGCCCGCAGCACCAGTCCAGTGTGAATCTAGCGGCCTCATTACAACCAAGCTTAAGCCCATTACTCTGCTCTGCCCACGGGGAATAACACCTATTTCTTCATTAACCAGCGAATAAGAGCTGTTACCCACAGTTTCCATTACTTTATACTGTACGACCTGATGCAAAATAACTCACCGCTCACTCAATCGACGGGTTTTCAAAAGGAGTTTAACACATCCTGTCCTCAAGCACAATACCCTAGCACTACTCAAGATACTTATGTACTTTCAGAAAATTTACTGCCATGAATACAGCTATTTCCCCCCATCTTTTATGCTGCTTTTTTCCAGTAACACTTGGCTTTAATAATTCTGTGCAGCCTCTGACTGATCCCCAAGCAGTTCAACTGTTAGTTGGCTGTTTCAGCCATGAATTCCTTCTTTCTCACCTTGCTTTAACTCAAACAGTCTTTTCCTTACATGCAGCCAGCCAGATGTTTAGGCTGGAAGTTCTCCACAGAGGAGGCCTCAGTGGTATGCATGGTTGTTATTTATCTAAATTGTATTTTTCTCTTTAACAGCATTTTTTTCTTGCTTTCTGCTCTCAGGGGTAGTTTACTTTAGCCCCAAAGTAGGAGGTGCAGAGAGGAAAGGCTTTGCCAGCATACCCACAATTCACCAGTGGCTGACGGAGCTGATGAAGTTGAATTTGACAGCTGCATAAATCAATGGCTCATGGTGCTAATAGGTGGCAGTATAAAATCAAGTGCAGACCACCCATGCTGCGGGGAAGAAATAGGAG
This sequence comes from Perca flavescens, assembly GCF_004354835.1. NCBI lineage: Eukaryota > Metazoa > Chordata > Actinopteri > Perciformes > Percidae > Perca > Perca flavescens. Next base: position 26,036,112 of record NC_041335.1, read on the forward strand.
CATCGAGTCATATCTACCGCGCAGCACTGTACAACCATCCGAAACACTTAACCCCCCTCTGGCCGCCCAGCCTGTTCCAGTCCTGTTCCAGACTCTCTTAGCAACACAGGAAAGGCCCGTCTGGCAACCGCAATGCAGTGGTTCATATTAGGCACTTTCATAAAGGTTCCAAGCTGCTGGAGTTTTTTTGGGACAATTGTCGAACGTTTCACTCCTCAATCGCCCTTTTCGGAAAAACATATAAACATTTCAATGCCATTTTCCTCTTTCGCATAAAGAGCTCAGTAAGTCGTAGGATGCGTGCTTTCTTTTTCCTCTTCACAGCGAAGAGAAAGGGCTGCACACTCACCATTACCCTCATTTTCATATTTTTTTTCTCTGTAGTTTATTACCACGTATGAATGGAGAGGCGCTTGAGCGCATTCAGTAGAGCTGCTAAGAGAGGTGTGAAGGTGGCTGTTTGCAGGGCCTCTTCCTTTGTAAAAGAGGAGATAAAACACAAGCAGGACATGAGGGGCTGGCCCCCATCGCACAAAGCTGTGCATATTGCTCAATAACAAGACCTGGATCCCTGGGTCTAGCACAACAAAACAAAACTCTACCTTGGGTGAAGGGCCCCATGCTGTCAGGTTTGGCCATGCACGTAGACTGAATTTAGATCTCCCCCCACCAACGTTTTTCTCCATGTTTTCTAGCAGGTCTGAGCTACTGTTGTGTGTTACTATCACATATGATGTGTGCTCCAAGTTTCCCAGGAGCGCAATGGTATAATAATAAACACATCCATACAACTAGTAGGCTATATATTTTCTTTAAAATATTCTGGCTATCTAGCTGCTAAATGCTCCATTAGGTTCACCAGCTAGTCGCTAACTGTGTCTGTCTGTTTTTTGGTGTTAGGTAGGTGGGTTTAATATTTTGTAACCCTTGTGGTGTCCTCCCGCCGACCATGTCCTCTTGTGTCAAAATAGAAAACTAACACTTTTTTGACGCTTTCTTCTATGAATTTGACACTTTTTCTGACATTTTTGTCCCTTTTTATGAGACTTTTTTCAATGTTTTTTCAACATTTGACAATTTTTTTACACTACCACCAACTTCTTACCACTATAGTCTAAAGCTATAATACGTAGTTTCTGTCGCCCCAATGAAGACTTCTAAGTAATGACAACACCACTGTTGTTGCATCCACCATGACACAAGCCTTGCGTAATCGCGCATGCACCCCCACCGCTCATCCACACTAGTTGTGTAGTTGCTAGAAGCAAAGGAGGAAACGGAGGATTAAAATAACATGATGGACTCTTCACAAGAGGTAATTATCTTCACTCGAGTTTCTGCGTGTGAAATTCGCCGGACACCACAATCTTCTGAACATACACGTAGTCATAAAGAGAGAAATTCAGAGAGAGTTTTGTGGAGCTGATAGTCTTAATTAGCTTTGTAGCAACTCATTTGGAAATGGCTTAAATGTATCGAAATTCATTAATATAAAAAAGAAGCTACGGACTAAAGCTTTAACATTTTGTTTTGAAATTCATAGTCAATAAACCTTGTTTATATGAAATTATACCAAATTTGTTTGTTAAAAAAGCTGAAATTATGAATTATTTTAACTCATATCAGAGGAATGTATGTTGATGGATAATCAGAGACTGGTGTATGTCAAAGTTTAGTGAGGATACTGTTTAAACCATTTAAATTATTTTTTGAATGCTATAAAATTTAATAAAACACTCAAAATTCAATGAAAGGAGTGATCACTAATAGAACTGGCAAAGAGCATTGTAGGGAACCATCCATGTTACTTTTGGGTAATTTGGTTAAAAAGAAACCCATTTCTGATATAAAGATTTTTATAAAAGAGGCGAATTTGACCCGAGGACAGCCAGGAGGGTTAAGAGCTTTTTCGCAAAAAAACAGCTGACTACTGCTGCTGCTGCTGAGTAACAAAGCTGATGAAAGCGTTGGGAGAGAACCAAAACAGTAAAGTTGCGGGCCGGAAAACAAAAACAATGAGCTGAAAGGTGTGAAATGCTGCGCAGAGCTGAGGAGAGATTCAGTCAGAGACTCACTGTGGGTTACTCACTACGTGTAACACCTCTCACATAACTGTAGTAATTTGATCCATTGTTATTATAGAAATAGCAGCTTTAAGACATTTTAAATGTTGCATGTCTTCAACAGATACATGAAGAGCTGAAAAGAGAGTCGATAAATCGGTTGTTTCAATCGGCAGAACATAAATCGGCTACTATTTTGATAATCAAGTTATTGTTTGAGTCATTTTTTTTAGCAAAAATGCCAAAATGATTAATAATTTGCTTGTTACTGCTCCTGTTAATGTGAGCATTTTCTCATTTTCTGTTTTATATCATTGCAAACTAATTTGTTTGATTTTGGACAAGACATCACCTTGGGCTCTACGAGCCTGTGACTGGCATTTTTTTTTACCATTTATAGACCAAACATTAGGCCTGCACGATTTGGGGGAAAATATGAATCACGATTTTTTAGCTTTGAATTGTTATCACGATTCTCTGCCACGATTTGTTTCTCGTGAAGTGTAATGTTTATTGCACACATGAACCATGACAAAACAAAACAAATTGGCAGTACCAAACATAGATTATTTTTGGCACCTATAGCACATTGCGCATCACCACAAGCCTGTAAACATAGAGGCTTCAATGAATAAAGAAAATAAAGTACATACTGCCCACTTAAGTACAGTTGGCTACCAAAAATAGTGACATATAACTAAATGAACTAAATATGGGTCTGATACAGGCTCTATCTGAACTCCTTGAACATGTCTTAACATAATTAAAACATGTCAATGTCAAATGCTTTCAATAAATTAATTGAAGAAGGAAAAAATAAAATAAAATAAAAAATCTAAGTCATTTAAAAATGAAATCACGAACAGGGGTGAATCGAGATCACAATTTTATAACGATTTATCGTGCAGGCATACCAAACATAACCGTTTATTCAAGAAAAGAATTGGCAGATTAATCGATGATGATAATTATCTTTAGTTACAGCTCTAGAAATTTTTAGAATCTTGCATTACCATTAACAAATCTCCTGCAGAGGCCATAATTGACAATGAATTGGTGATAAAAGAAAATAATTCCAACCTCATGCTCTAACACCACACTTGGCCCACATTCTATTCAACTCATTAAGGGATTTTCCTCAGTTCATTTAGGTTTGAGTAAAGATCAAGCCTGCCAAACCACAGAGCAGAATTAAATGCGAGAATTTGAATGAAGGGAAGGACACACTTATCACAACTGGAATTCACTGAACCACAGCAACATGCTTCAGAGTCTTCGTCTGAAAAGCATCCCCTTCCACCCGTTGACAGGTCTTCTATCTTGACTGACTACGGTTCAACCTCTGCCTGAAACCTCTGGCTCTGATGCACTTAAGCTGCTACAAGCTGTCCTTTACTGCCTATAAATGGCTTGAGGTCATCTCTCATTAAACTAGAGTGTGCAACAAAATGACTCCTGGCTGTGTTTGCCCCCGACGATAAAGAGTAAAGAGTGTTTATGGCAACTACCTGTACTCCACTCTCACTCTCTGCCCAGGTGGGCTGACTTGGAGAAAAGTCAATAAATGATACCGATGTTTGTAACGTTTCATGAAGATAAGCCTGCTCTGTGGTTTATGGTATTGGTTATTGTCAGCATAGAAGTTGATGAATTTGACGAAGTACCAGCTGTTGTAAAAAGAAAAGTGCTTTGCTTGAATGATTAGTGTTAAGTTCTCTGTTTTATTGGGACTTGTGGGCAGTGTGGGCGGATTTTATTAATAATGTGTGGTGTTGAATAAGAATCAGTGGGTTCTTTGTTTCGTTATAAAAAAATATGTAACCTTAAAAAGCTTTAATAGTAATGGTCAAATTTAAACCTTGGTCTTAAACTTCAGCTAATACAGTAGCTCAATGTGCAGATGTTTTTAAAGGTTTAAGGGATTATATTAGTATTTATGTGAACGCCTTACAGTGGTATTTTCCTTTGTCATTTCCTAATTGCAGTCATCATGGCTCTAGTATGATTGATGTAAGACATATGAATTACCTGATGTGTTACTGTGGACACGCAGCAGTTTGTGGTGTGTGATCTGTTAGGAGGGAAAACGGAGTTACACTCAGTGGTCAGACAGTTCTTACAGAGGAGAGGCCGTGCCGGGGCCGTTAGGCTGACCAATGACCACAGATTACTGTAAATGGTGGAAAGTGGTTAGTGTGGGCTATCTACCGGTAGGCCTATTGATCTATATATTCATATGTATGACTTATGCACATAGTTATACAAAGCTGACTCAACTTTTATATTTGTATTTTTATATTTCTGCATCTCATAATGTTTGATTTCTAACGGATCCAGCTAAGACACACAGAAGTAATAATCAGTTATATTGTAGGAAGATTAGTCTGTGTTCACCTATTGGTTTAAGTATGGTGCAGATGCAATTTGCACTTGGAATTTCTAAGAAAAACCTAAAGTTTACTGAAAAGAATGACAAAATTAGGGTTGATTTGAAAAAGTTTACTTCCAGAGATTAAGTATATCTTCCTGGACCCCCCCTTTGGGCAAGAATTCCAGGGAAATACTGGGACCTAAGTTCTCAGTATTCAACCCATAAGAAGATTTTAAGAAATGTAACAAACAAAAAATGTAAGTACTCATAAAAGTACTAGTACACAAAAACATTATTTACTTACAGTACATCAGTTACAGTAGTTCTGTGTCCTGTCTGCACTCAGGTATAATGCTGATGACAGAATCACACCTGTAACTCTTTGCTTACATACCCATCTCTGTATCCACAACGCACACCTGCTTGTATATTTACATTTCCACTGTTGGCAAAAATTGAGTTGCTGCATTTAAATAATTCAGTTTAGTTTGAGTAATCCTCAGCTTCTAAATGGATCTAATGCTGCTAATTGCTCTGCAGTCAACAGGACGTCTCGCTCTGATGCTATTTGACATGACGTCCCACCCAAGAGTGACATCATGCCATGGAGAAATGTGACTTCATCCAGCAGGCTGAGGAGCTAACCTATCAGGCTGCCAAAGACTGTGGGCCTGTTTTTTTAATGTTGTATTGGCAGAGGTGGCTGCATTCACAAGACCCAAACAAAAGGCTCTTTTGTCCCTCTGTCCACATCTGTCCGGAATCACCTCACCTAATTACCAAGGTTAGTTTTTGGAAGTGACAGCATGAATATTAAACTGTCAAACTCTGTCTGTTGGCAGCACCTTCACGTATGAGTCATTGACTGCGGAGGCCGAAGGAAAACAACACTCTCTTTCTCTTTGCTGAGCAGCAGGGCTGGTCAGTGAGCACCTTAACATTCATTCCTCCCTGTGCCTGTTAAAGTACTCATCTGTTACACCGGTCCACATTTTAATATTATACGTGTGTTTTTCTTTGCCATTATTTCATTCGGCACAGCTAGAACCACACACCATTAGTGGTTTTTACACCACCCAGGCCAAAATAAATCTGAATCCTTTTTTCAGTCCTAGTGTGTGTTCCTGATCTGTTCAAATCCTATTAACAGAACAGCATATTAAAGCAATAGTGAGAGTGAGAGATTAGAATATTGCCCCATGAGGTGCATGTGAATTTTGAGAATGGGAAAAAAGAAAAACAAAATCTGTGTTTGCTGCAGTCCCCTTTTAGATGATCTTCCTCTTGGATTGGTTTTTTTTTTAAAAGAAAGTGAACTTGCAGACTATTTTCTGCGCTGCTGTTTAGGAAACACTCCTTAATCATTTTCCAGACAAAGCCTGGTATTGCGTCTGAGGAAATGTTCTGCCTGCAAAACTATCACAGATGATCTTTTCAGATGTACCTTGAAATGGAGGACTATAGCTGGTTTGACGGGCATAAGACCTAAACAAACTACGCTGACAAGATGGAGAGCTGTGCAAACAGAAGATTAGAGGGGAGATGAAAGAAAGAAGAAGCCGGTTTAGTCAGTCGTTGCCAGCAGAGTGTGGCTTTTTGCTACTGTATCCAATGGAGTGTTTTGAAACCTGAATTTATAGGAATCCAAAATCAGAATATTTTTTTTTTTTCAGATACTTTTTGGGCCATTTTAGGCCTTTATTAAATAGGACAGCTGAAGATGTGAAAGGGGAGAGTGAGGGAGAATGACATGCAGCAAAGGGCCGCAGGTTGGAGTTGAACGTGCAGTCGCTGCAACAAGGACTGAGCCTTTGTTCATGGGGCGCGCGCTCTACCAAGTGAGATATCCGGGCGCCCCCCAAAATCTGAATCAAATCCAATGCCTTATTTCCCAAGATCAACAAACATACAGCAATTTACAGAATATAACCAAAGGACTACATTTAGTTGTTTTTTTTCTTTTTTTTCTCATTTATGTAGTTTTTATGTAGGCAATGTTAAGAATAGTAGAAGAACAGAACTCACTTCACCTTTTTTGGTAGGAGTGGCAGGGTTATGCTTGGTCTTCGTCAAGATTAAAAATGACAATAAAATGTAGCACTTTCAGATTTGTTTAAATATAAAGTGCATTACAAATTAAAAAAATATATTATTATTATTATTATTATTATTATTATTTAGCAATTAGAAACAAATTTGCAATTTAAAGATGGGGAAATTGTGATTGGCATTTTTTCACTGTTTTCTGACATTTCATTGACTAATCAAGAAAATAATTATAAAATGAATCAATAACAATAATAGGTACAGCTATAAACAAAAGTGAACAAACTAATCGTAACATTCAAATAGGAAAAATAGCAGCTTTTTGTTCAATTTAACCATGAAATCTGTGATTAATGACAAAATACAAGCTTTTTGTGACACTTGTGAAGTACTCTACATTGTACATTGTGCTTGTGTTCAGGTGTGAGTGTGTGTGTGTGTGTGTGTGTGTGTGTGTGTGTGTGTGTGTGTGTGTGTGTGTGTGTGTGTGTGTGTCCTTGCACTTCCCATGACTCGGAGGCATGAAAGGACACATAGTGGGCTCTCCTGATAGCTCCTCCTCTTTAGTGAGGCAACAAAAGTGCCCATCGTGTTGTTTGGTTAGTTTCGCTGTAACCCCCACATCCACCGCTCCATCACACAGCAGCCAAACACAAATGAACAAACGCTGTCAGGCTGCGAGTCGGTTGCTAAACAACCAATGGTAGGCATCTTTGGAGATTAGCAGCACTGCCCTAGGTTTTTAGGACCCCTAGCTGTGCCGTGGGCTGGCCATGTCCTGCCTGTAGAGAAGTGTGACAGAGAGACCTGACAGCTCTGCTGCCTTGCCCAAGGACACGCTGTCACTGAGGCATAATAAGAGCGGACTGAGTGGTTCCCGGCCGTCAACAACACCACAGCCCCCGCTGGACGATTAGAAAGAGCTTTCCAACCAAGAGGCGGCCAACAAAAGGCCCATGTTAAATTAGGCATTTAATTCAACACTCGGTCATAAGGGCAAAGTAATCAGAGGGAAATCGTAAAAAGGTATTAAAAGGACAAGGAGAGACAGAGTGTCAGATGAGCCCACAGAAATGACTTATGTGAAGAAATACTGAACACAAACTACAGAGAAAAAAAACATTGAATGATGAAACTATATTTGGAGCTTGATAAGAAAAAGATAATGTTGTGCAACAGCGGAACTAAATACCCCAACCACCAAAGCTGGTCTAAACTCCAAACTAAAAACACAGCTATTAGGAGAAGGCGAGCTGAATTTGTCACGGATCTCAGGCTTAAAATTTTTCTCTCAGCACATCAGAGAGTGAGGCAGGATTTTAGATTTAGGTCTTTACTCCTATTGCCCACTGGGCCAGACATAAAAACCTGAACCAAATGTATTTCCAGTGCTGTATGAATGCTGACTGTGCAATTATAACCACAAGGTAGAACAACAAAGTAGGCCACAACATCGAAAATGTCAAATTGAAGCCTGAGTCAGTGGGATGCAAGCTGCACTCTGGGTGAATCAGTCTGTACCTGGTAACCTGTTGGAACTTGTAATCTTCTTAAGTGTGTCACATTACACAGTGACACCCCCACGGGATGTCAGTCTGTGCCTCAGCGTCAGGCCCCAACAACTGGGCAATAAAAACATGGTATACAGCACAAGTAAAAAAAAAAAAAAAAAAAAAAAAAAAAGAGACATCAATGAAGTCATCTGGCATGCACCCGTTTCCTCAAATCACAGTCTTATAGTGCTCGTTTTGAAAAACTGAATTTGGAGTTGTTGTTATTTTATGATTTAATTACAAGTGTAAAGTTATGAGGTATTGCAGGGGGTTAAAGGAGAACTGCTCTCTCAGCGCCTGTTGAGCAGAGGATAATTATAGGGAGGGTCAACCTCGTCAGAGTCACAGGAATTCACTCTGATTTATTCAAGAGTGAAAGGATTCCTTGTAAGCCTTAAATAAATTTTAATTGCAGCAAGCTGCCTAACACAAGAGACCCCCCCCCCACTTCCCTCCTGAACCCTGGTGAGTTGGGAACTTTGATTAGATTACAAAAAAAGGATTGAAGGGGATATTAATGTGCCACGGGGGTCCCCATACTCATACAAAATACTTCATTTATATTTTGCTCCAATGCAAAATGCACACTACTTGCATGAACACAGTTCACTGCAGCATAGCAGCATACTTACATACCGTTAACAAGTCGATTTGTCAAAAAAACAACTGCTGTCATATTTTAGCAAAGGCTTTATAGATGTAACAGAAATCCAAATGTGATTTTATTGAAAAACCAGTAAATAATGAGTGTAAACTTGTAAGTGTTGTGTTTGAACACAAGCGTAAATTGATAAGAAGACAAAACCTAATTGACACTTTGGAATGCGAGCTTCCAACATCCTCTGGCAAAACAGCCTCCTGCCCTTATGTCTCACTTGTCAAGTCATGTTGTGGTATTTATTGGTTTGATTCTCCAGTTTTGCTCCTGTATTTTATCCTCTTTAACGACTAAAACTTGTGCATTGCTGCTTTCATGCATGAATGTGCCTTTGTGTTGTCATTTTATTGTCACTGCTTACTGCTTAAAATCACTTATACTTTCAGTATCGTTTTATATATATGTGATAGATATGAATGAAAATAAATAACAGTAAGGCACTGTTCGTTATTTATTTAAGGGGCCACTGGAGGAGTTATGGGACCTTCAGTCAAAATAGACACGACCCTCCCCTCGCCAGTAATAATTTTTCTATGACCCTCGAAAACGATTTGGAAAAAAGGAATGATCCTCGCCCAACAATTTATCGATACCTTCTCTACTGGTTTGCACTTGGCAAAGATATACAGATTACCATTGTTTTTTTTTTACAGCAATTACATACATGATTAAACCTCTGCATTCTCATCTGACGCATCATACTCCTCTGTTATGGTGTGGTGGCCATTTCAGTAGATTTACTCACTAACGTTGTTCTGGAAACACAAGAAGCATGGAAACTAAATGTAGCACACTTCCTGCATTACTTCAAATACTAAGTTACTCCTCTAGTAAAGTAGTATTCACATGAAATAAAACAATAAATCATTGAGACAATTCAGCAAAGCACTCTGTCTGGGTAACATTCAACACCCAAACTGGTTGCTATGGACTCATCACTAGGCTTCCTCCACTTAACGTAATCTACACAAAACCCGCAATCAATCAATTAGTAAGCTGACATCAAATGTGGCATTTAGGAAACCTTTATTGCAACCTTGGCACGGTAAGATGTCTAGACTAACAACATTCATTTTGGTTTTTTGCGTCCTGCTGCTCGCATCATCAGCCAGGACATTTTTTTTTACTAAAGCAGTATATGAAATCAGATATATTACCTACCACCATTTAGTTGTTATTTAAGATATTTATAAAATATCTGGTCATGCCAGACAATTATTCCACTCATTCTTTTAAACAATGCAATTACCTGTTTCAGCCACCCGGAGGGCAGTGCTCCCCCTGCCCCACAGCAAATTCATGGGTCAGACCCATCTGGTAGCGGGGCCGAGACTGAGAGCTACATGAAAAAAATATGCACCAAACAAGCCACTTTGAAATGTTACTGTTTCTATGAATACAAAACTTGGGTGAATCCCTCCCCCCCGCACTAAAAAAATGTTGGATGACCCTCCCCTCAACAAAGAATAAAAAGACATGACCCTCCCCTATTTTCCTCCGGTGGTCCAGTCCATAAATACCGAACGGTCCCTAAGTGTGTAATTTCTATATTTCTATATAATATTTTGGCCAATAAATAACACACACACAACCTTGTTTTTAGCAGTTGTAGTTTCTCTCAGGCCAAACCTCTCTACATAATGCAAAATTTCCCCGAGATTGTTCCCCAAAGAGTCTGAGATACTAAGTGCGGAACATGGATTGGCAAATTATGTGGTGCCTTTATCTCCTTTAGGACTAAGAGTAACTTTTAAAATTGTGAAAATGTATCATTACCCCAAATTGTTAGCAAAATCCAATAAATGAAGTTGTAAAGCTCTTTTAGAAAAATCTGTTATTCATTAAATTGTCTAAAATTAGACACATGAGGTCTTGACATTTACTGAACATCTAAAACCATGAAGCCTGAAAGGTTGTTTTGAAAGTGGCAGAATAAAAACAATGACAAGAGGTTCTTAGTTTCTTGCAAATCGGATCAGTGGCAATCATACAAATTGAAAGACTGAGACGGTCTTCATTGTTTTCATCATATGGTAAAGTCGAAAGCCCTCTCTGGACGTCCTGACAGGCCTGTCTGCATGTGTGTGCCCTGGAGAAATGGGCCAGTAAAAGATTTTAAATGAGCACTAGACAGGTGTCAGCAGTCTTTTAGGAAAGACAAATCTGTCCACGCCATTCGATACTTTCCCTGCAGTAAGTACAGAAGAAAACTGTCTGGGCGGACAGGGAAAAAGATAGAGACGGATGGAGCAAGAAAGAGGGAGGTACATGTTAAAGGGAAATGAATACCTACATATATACTTTCTCTTTTTTGTCTTTTGTTCTGTGTTCTCGCTTTACTATTCTCTCTGTCTGCTTGTAGGGGCAGTTAGGGGATCTACCACTGAGAAACGGTATGTGGATGTAATCAATCTTACTGCTCAGTTACTGTAAAAGTAGTTATAGCTACAAACACTTTCAAAAACAAACTCATGCACCACCTATACTATCTTGACTATAAGCTAAGCACAGTGAAGGATTAACATAAGGGGTGGAGAGTTTGAAACTTTATATCTTAAAGAAACGCCCTTTTTTATGGTTCGACCAGAGATTTAAAACCCCTGCACAAGTTGAAACCTGCTGCTTGGTGCTCAGGCCCCGAGGAGGGAAACGGGCCGATAATTGAGCTTGAAGGAATGGAGGGAGAGAGTCACGTTCCCATAATGAGTCCAAAACTAAACTCCTGCTAATTCTCCTCACTTTTAAACTGTCTCCTGCCGCCGACAGGTAAACCTCGCCAAAATCTTAAGTATAGTCATTCAGCGTTTCCTGCTTTTTCCACAAGAAAAGAGCATCGTAAAGCCAAGGCAAGTAGCATAACATAGTGGGTTTGGAATTCAGATTCAGATTTTAATGTAATCTATGTTTAGCAGTCTTTGGCATATACTGCCCAGCCCTACAGAAGCAGTGAAGTTGAGAAAAAATTAATGACTTCATTTTACTTTTTAGATTAATTGCATCACCCGCCCTAAAAAACAACACCACCACCAACATAAAACCTATACAGTAGCCCACCGAAATAAATATGCAAATCTAAACTCCATAAATAATCCTCACCGGTGATAAGATGAAATGTGAGGGGAAAACAGTACCAAAATGTGTTCTTTCAGCTTTTTTAAAATATTTTCTTGTACTGTAAGACAACTAGGAAAAAAATTAACAGTTACATTTTAGCCTTAGCTGAAGCTAGTCGGGATATAGCTCTCTTTGCTGTGTATAGTTTCACATCTAGACTGTAATGAAGACTTTATACAGAACAGAGAAGATTTTTGAAGTGAATTTAAAAAATGTAATAGAGCACTAGTGGTTTAGGTGGCTGGTGTTAAAGTCAAGTCCAATACATCAACGTAATCCAGCATGGACAGAACAGTCTTCTGGATCCCAGTCATTTTACCCAAATGAGTGAAAGGTCATTAGTCAAACAGCCACGTGGGATTTGACTTTTCCAACCAATTTCTCTCCGTATGATAGACAAGGCATTCAATTTAATGAGGAAAGCTCAAATTGAATCCGTGACCTTTGCTGGTCGAGGTGGGATGATCTCAGTGGCGATGGCCCTTGAGGCTGTGCTGGTGTTGGCTGAGTGATCTGAGCCTGTCAAAGGTCTTGAGGCAGCTTCTTGCGGTCTTCAGCAGTTTCTCTCAACAGACCGATCATTCTTCAGCAGCAGCAGCTCCGTCCTGCAGGGTCACAACCTGCGCTGGACAGGACAGACCCCGCAGGCTCTTAGTCACTTAGAGGCAAAGACCTTCTGCATCTGCCTGAACATTTTCTCTCTCTGGATCTCTTTCTCCATTTCCCCTGTATGTATTTCATGTGAATATAAATGCTGGTTCATGCGGCATGTCCATTTCTGCATGTCTACAAACACCTTCTTTGCTAAGGACTTCCATACTGACATTAATTATATTTGAAATATTAAGCAGTAGGTCAGATAACAGAATCATGTGCATAAAATGTCGGAAAATATTGAAAAATGCCCATCACAATTTTCCAGATCACAAGGTGATATATACAAATTAAATTTTTTCCCAACTAACAATACAAAGACACTAAGCTTAAGGTTTTTAGGTTTATTTATTACTTAACTCATCTGGAGTTTTGTATATACCACATATATTTAACATGTTTAAGTCGATAATGTTTATAAATCCACAGATCAGTAAGGACCATGGTGAGTAAAACAAATTATTCCAAAATTTGTTAACATTTTTTAGATGCATTAGGATTGATAAGTTGGGGTCAATTCAAAAACTTTGACAAGGTATCAATATTGGTCATGAAAATAATCACATTCAAGTACTGGAGTGAAATGTCATCCAACAAACCCCCGTTTAGAAAATATTAGTCCATACTGGGCAGATTTTTACTCGGCTGAATACCCCTGGCCGGGCATGTGCAAAGAAAAGGTTACGTTTGGCAGAAGTTTGGGCTCAGGTTGCGAAGCCCCCCTGATGAGATGCTCAAGAACGCGCTAGCAGAAGAAAAGAGGAAACCAAGAGGAAGAGCAAACCACAGGCGTCTCTGTGGAAAGCCTTAACCTGCCTATGGCTTGATCCCCTCCACAAAGGAGAGCTTTGATGGGCTGATGCGCCAGCTTGCAATGAATATCACCAAAACACCTTCACACCTCCTACACACCGCTGAAATGACACAATGACGATGCTTTGTTGTTTAAAGGAAAGCCTGAAAGAAGTGTGTTGTTCTTCACACATACTTGGGACATGCGTGAGCACTCTCATAGATACACAAACAAGTCTCTATATGTGCTGCTCTGAACCCCAGAGCATTTTAAACCAGATTTCTTCAGTTGAAATATGTTGACGCTGCCTGCCTTGCTGCCGGCTTGTCTTGCTGTAATTGCAGATGTTGCATTAATTCACCTCACTTTGTACTTAGATGCAATCATCCTCCCCTCACTTCCTTCTCTGCTCACGTGAGGCTTCTTAATGGTCGTGGTATTTTTCTACCATCAGCACGAGTGCTGCTACTCATTATCCCAGGCAGCTGTTACCGCATGGATAACCTCAGATCTCACTGACCTGTCAGAGAGGGCAGCTTCTTAGCTTGAGATCTTTATTGACACTGAGCATGTGCAGACAACAGCCAGGTCACACTCCTCCATCGACACTTGTGGCTCTTATAGGGCCTTTGCAAAGCTCATAAGGTCACTGTGGTTGCCACTGTGGACATTGTCTTTCCGCCCCTTAGTTAGCGACTACCTTTTTATTCTAGATATGGGAGATATTGTCCTCCACAAGTAAAAATCATAATTTCGCGCATCTGTATTTCAGCATTCAGTGAAGCAATACTTTAGAATACTAAGGGAATTATCTTTGTCTGAGTTGTTAAAAATGTATTACAGAAAGCAGTGTGGTACTTACTTCCCATAAGTCGTTTGTTCAAGCAACCATTAGGACTCATATTTACGTTTATAGTGTTGGCGACCGCCACAAGCCGTAGTAATTATGATGGGAGCCAAAGCAGGAAGTAAGGTGACAAAGTATAAAAGTGTGAAATTCCTTGTAAGGAGGTAGGGTGGAACAAAGAGAACTACGTCATGCTCTGCGTCACATGCGTAACTGGAAGTGAAGTGACGTAACAGGTGTACTGATTTGAACCCAAACTTTTTCTAACCTTAGCCAAGTAGTTTTTGTACATAACATAAACAAACAACCAAACTTCAGCCCTTTCCAAACGTTAATGACGTGTTTAAAACTGCGACCGTCACATTCTCTGGTTCAGATATGAGGACAGAAAATTCTCCAGTGGGTTGTATTTTCTGCCACCTGTAGGGGCACAAATTTATAAAAGACTCCTACGGGTCGTATTAGAGGGTAAATATAAACGACCTACAGTATATCGTTGTATGGTTTGAAGGACTTGTTGTAGCCTACTAACTGGTGGCTACGCTGAGTAAAGTCGTGCGTATACTTAAAACAAAGTGATTGATGGATGTTCTCACAGCGCCTAAAACCCCCTCCCCATACTCCTTTATGATGTCGACAATGTGTGCTGGTACCCGACTCATTATTCTTTCTACACCACATACGCTAAATGTTGAATAAATTATGTTTCAAGCTAACCCGGCCTTTAGATGCATAATGTGATTACAAAATCCTGGATTAAAATCTGGTGTAGGACATTTAATGCCTGTCATCAATTTGGATCTTTCCCATCTTTCCTTGTCAAACTAAGAAACACACATAATGCAATGATAAATTCTGTGAATGCACATCTTATCCTCACGTCTTGTCTTTTTTGCTGGTTGGATCAGAAGGACCTTAGGCTACCTCTTCTTTTAACAAAAGGAACTTGTTCCGTGACAGGCACAATTAAAGAGTGGGAGGCAGGAAGATTACACACAGGCATTTATAGGCAACTCCAAATGACTTAAGAGCAGACTATTCACCAGCTGGTAAAATGATCCACCATTGTCACGAAACATTCATAGCCAATATTTTTGCTGTAATGCACACACCTCTCCCTCTTCCGCTAGGTTACCTCTGCGGGGGTTATATAAAGTCGAGGGGAGATTTAAATAGTTTTGACATTCAGGCAAAGGGAAAAAAGCGTTCAGTCTGGCTGCTGTCAGAATAGATGAAGCCACAACAGTCTTCAAAAGTGAGGAACATCAAGCACAGTAGATTAGTGCGAAGGAATTGGGTAATAACTTTAACACATGACATCTTAACACTTTCCATCACGTATGCAACTTCAAAGGGAGAAATATGGTATTTATTGATGTGCCCATAATTCAGTTCTCCTCTAAAGCAGGTCAGATTTCATTGGACAGGGCAGGGAGAATAGAAACCAGATGATACGAGGTCTGGGCCCCAGCTCTGGCTGAGCTTTCACTTTAGGCCTGCAGGTTGCCGGGTCGAATCCTGATGGGGGAGAGCCATATCCTCCCTGGATCATGGGGATATAGAGAAAAAAACAACCAACCAACCTCTAGACCAGTGTTTCCCAACCTTTTTCTGCCCGACGTACCCCCACATCGCTATCGCATGAGCTTCAGTAAACCTTGTGTGGTTGGCCAGTTTTGTCAAGTGATCCTACTGCCAACACTTGGAGTGACAGTTGCTGGATGCTTCAACCAAATATTACTTGTAGCTAAAGTAACTAGTTAAAAGCATACACATTTTATTAAGTTGTATACTTTTATCTCACTATTTAAACCATATATCCATTACTGATAGCTAAGCATTGACTTCTCTGCTCACTTGCTAACTAGTTTTCTTGCTTTCAGTTGGAAAATGTGGCTTTAAAGTGTAACAACTTAAACTGGAGGGTTGTGTACTGTTCAATCAGTGGTGCCTACTGATTATTGAGACAGTAAATGTACTAAAGATCACCATCACACCAAATTGTAATTCTATATAGATGTTTATTTTTTTACTAAACACAAATGATTTTTCTATGATCAAAGACTTTTTTTTTAGTTTTTTTTTAGTTGAGCTACTCCACAATCCTTTAAGTGTATTAGTCTTATTCTAAAACCTTCAAACTATACAGCTCAAGCTTGGGTTCAAATCTTTTTCTTGAGCACTACAAGAGGCCATCATGAAATGTGATTATTTTTAGTATTGCTCAGCCCTTTTATACCATAAATAAGGAACTGCTTTTCTCAGTTCTGTAGTGCAGCATGTGTATTTTGTCCCACAAGCACAGTTATTCCATATTTACACAAAAGAATCACAGCCTCTAACACATGACATGCAACATGTGACTGCAGAAAGGAGGGCAACAGGCTTGTGTGAGCCATCCGTCCCATCTCACTCTGAAAATGCCAAAGGGATTTCCACAAAGCAAACACTGGTTAGCCTCGCTATTTAGTGGGGAAAGCCACCGCAGCCAACAAGTTCTCTTCCAGAAAATAGCTCAGTCTGCCCCTGATAGGGCACCACTGTGTGTGTGTGTGTGTGTGTGTGTCGGCGTGTGTTATCCTCATGATTCTGAATTGGCCCAGAAAGCTGAAGCAATGAATAATTTGCTGGCAGAGATCCAAACTGGATGTGGTTTGACTCTTTGCTTTAGATTTTCTCCCAAAGGGGGGGAGGGTGGGAGGGCAGTTTGACTATCAATTACAGTGGCTGGAGCCCTGCAATCTGAGATCCTCTGTAATTCATCAATGCTATGCCTGCATGCTTGGCTGGTATTATGTCTCTTGCAATAATCACCATACCGATGAAAAAAATACCTTTGCATGTCTGTTATTATCATTTCGTTGGCTGCTGTTAGTTGTTTCACATTGTTAATGGCATCTGTGATCAGCTGCAACATTTTAAGAATGACAGACATCAAGAGCACAGAATTTAAATGAAAGCAAGGCCAGTTTCTTACACACTGTAAAAGTTACATTTGCTCTGTAACATTTTATATACAGCTGTTTGTAATGTACTTTGCATTTCATGCAGATGACATGATGTCATGTGAACATATTTCCAATGCAGTTTTGATGGAGACTGATAGTAGAGCAATTTCAAGCAACCTAAAACATCTGCACTGTCAGGTTTATCCTTCACAACCAAGCAGAAATGGTTTGTACACACTTAATATTTTGAAGTGATGCTCAACAAACATAGAGTAAGAAAACCATTGCTAAACAGGTAGAGACGCCATGTTTCCACCAACATTAGCCCCAAATGTAGGCCCGAATGCAATGCAGCCATGAGACATACTGCAATTTGAGTGATAGACAGGGCCACAATCTTAGGAGGACACAATGTTCATAAACTCAATCCAGTTGGGCCCTTGCTTTGGTTGAAAGCGCCAAATCTACCTCTCTACTTCTTGTAATGCAGGTGTAGAAAGTAAGAGGTGTTCAGTACCCATGCACGAACAAATCTTTAACAAGTCTACCCCTCTTCTTCTTGTGAAGTGGATGTAAAAAAAAGTCATCACTGTCACTGCCAAAATCAGTAGCTTTTAGCAGAAGAGCTCCACTCCCTAGTGACAAAGAGCACCGTCATCATCTCAGTTGTGACACACTTGCTTTCTTGATATAATCTATTAAAAGACCCTAAAAGCTGCAGAAACAATCATAATCTGACGACTCAGTTGGAAATAAGAGGCTGCTGAGCTATTAACCTTATAAACAGCACTTGTATAGGTTGGGTTTGAACTGATCTGAACGTAACAGCTTGGACCAGCAGCAGACTATACGTACTTCTGAACTGAAGACAAATCAGCACTGAACATAGGGCCGTGTGAAACAACGATGCGTTTACTTACTGTTGTTCTTACTGAAGTGGTGATGCAACCACTTATAGGGAAAAGTTAACGAACTACATAGTCAGAGACTATGACTCTTTGAACTGAACAAAGTGAACCTTCACAGCTGAATGGAAATGAAATAACTGAGTAATGTAGGAAATGAATGAACAGTTTCATACGCAAAAAGTACATTAAAACATGTTATCAAAAACTAACTGTAACGAATATCACATTGTGTATACCTATAGGTATAGGATCATCATTACACTACTGAGCTGACCTGCATCCAAACTCAGTAAATAAGTGTGTGTCCTGCAGATTTATGTTTTCTGTTCTTAGTACATTTTACAAAATGTTGAGTTTATGACATTAAGCTTTAAGTAGGCACAGGGAAGAAGGACATACAATACAGTATGTATATCACATTAAGTTTGAGCTGAACAACTCTTTACAGCTCATATCAGCTAAGCACCTTCTTATATGATGGATGAGAATGACATTTTGTCTATAATGTTATGCAATAAAACATGTTGGAATACATTATCAATGGACCTATCTCCAAAAAACAAACCCACATGTAAATGTTTGCCAGTTTGCCAGCCTCAATTTACAGTCTTTTATTTAAATAGCAGTGCTTTCATCAACTACTATTCATCATTCATGAATTTCATCAACTAATTATATATACTATAATGCATATTGAATGTTTTTTTTAGGTTTTTTTCTTCTTCTTTTTCACCATTTCAAGATAAGAAACAACAAATAACTGAATGATAATTATGTTATAGTTGTATAAGATGAGTGTTGACATTTCTCTGGGTGTATTTTCCAATTCCTATACAATTTCTACTTTTTTAAATTTTTTAACATCTGTGATTTACTTTATTGTGATGATGTGAAATCCTGCAGCCATGCAGTTGGATATTTTTCATGCAAGCAGCCCCATTTACTCTGCTCATTAGAGAGGGAGGAACCCCCAAAGAAATGTCAGTATCTGCTCTGTGAAACAGTCATTCATGAGACATTCTTTGATTCCTCATTGGACAAATTCATATGCAGTGAATAAAAGAAAGTCTTACACGCACACATTACACAGAGCTTCCCGTTAGTGTACGGGCCTCTTATTGTGCAGCTCAGCCATCTGTCTCTCAGCAGTAGGTCCTTGTTACCTGTTGTACTCTTTCTTACCCTGCTCATTCACCAATCCAATCTCAGTGCCAGCAGTCCCTTTCACCATCTCGTTCAGTAAAGAGTTCTCAAAGACAAATTCTCAAAGAATGTGGATCCAAGTGTCTTGGATTTTGACAAAAACTAGAAAAGGGGAGCCTTTCTCTGCTGCTTTTTTAAAGCAAACGTTATTACAACTTAGAGCATTTCTGTTTTTATTAGGATTATTTGATCAGTATGAAGTTAAATAAATGGAGAAACTGAATTCTTCAAACCCGCCACATCACTGTCAGAGCCTTTGGCGATGGGCGAGGTGGATATTCACAGCAATGGGGGACAGATGCTTCTCCTTAGAGCATGGGAGGGGGTTTGCCCACGGCCCCCGCTCTGATTAGATGCGAAGTGTACGTTGCACCAGTCTGCAACAGTCTTAGAAGTCAGTTGGATGTCCAGACCTATAACATATGGAGTTAGTTAGAGGCAGAACAATGAGCCTCGGGCCCTTTCTGTCTCTGTACGGGACCAGCAGTGAGCGGTCGCCTCAGTGAGACATTTTCCAATAGCTGCAGGCAGCATAAAGCTTCAAAGATTACAGTCAAAGTTTATGTTTCTTAGACGTGGGAACAAAAAGCTGGCATCTAATAATGATGAAAGGAGTCCTGAGAAGGTGCTTTACCTACAAAAGCATTAACGTGCGATGAAACTGGGATGAAAGGTAATATTTCGGTTTTTAATTTGGTGGCTGTTTGTTATTTATAAGCATGTTGTTTTTATTAAGTTTAAAGTATGGACATTCATATTGACAAAACTGCATTTACACCCTTTGTTTTAGGTGGCTTTGTCCACTTGATCAAATTCTTAAATCAACATTTTTCTTTGCTTAGAGCTGATTTCCATTTCAGTAAATCTAATAAACATCTTTCTTAAAAACTGAGCAGCTGTTTTTGTGTGACGTTCTTTCTAATGACCCTTAGTTAACTTTGCACCTAATGCCATCATTATCATTGAATAACAGGAAGTTAATTTTCCTGTTCCTAAACTACCCAACCTGTTTTGACCAATGACCTCGCAGAATAAGGGGTCAAGGCCAATTATAAGCAAGCTGTGAATAGTGCTTTAGTGAGTCCAGATGTTGTTAGCCTCCATTAGTTAAACTCACTGCAGTTAATGACCACAACAAACTGGAACTGAGTCAGTCAGTGAACACCAAGAAAAACATTTTCTGGCTGAAGCATCATATCATGTTTCATCTACTGGTCTTAAATTAGTTTCTTACATACTGTAAAATCCAATGTTGTTAATGCAGCTTTAAATTACACATTTTATTAAATCAGTGTTTTTGACAGTTGGCTTTGGTAAGTATTTTGTCATGTCAACATTTCAGCCCAGTTTCCACTTTAAAGTGACCATTTGGTTTGGATTGTTTGAACTCAATCTTCTTTTTGAATGCATCTTTTCACAGAACATGGACTTTGGACTTTCCTCCTAACACAAATGGAGATCGATTCATGGTCAGAATAGAGAAATGATTACAGACACCTTTTGAAACTGCAAGTCCAATATTCATTTTGCTTTAAGCTTGGTTTTTGGTCTTCACCAACTCCAGTGGGTGATATCTGACTGTTCAGCTACTAAAAGCTCAACTATGTTCACCATCTAGTCGCTAACATTGTCTGTATACAGTTTGGTGCTAAGCAGGTAATGATGAGAGCTGAGTGTGAACCAAAAGCATTTAGCCAGAAAACCAGAACAATGATCTGAAAGATGCAAAAAATGCTCTGTAGAACTGAAGGGAACTGCAGAGTCTGGTGAGAACTGTTTGTAGGATTGTTGTTACGAGCGACCCCTTTCTAATTACATGTCATCTGACCTCTAAAATTAAAAAATATTGATTAGTGCAGCTTTACATGCGAGTATTGTATTAAAACAGATGTGAAAACTGACGAACCCCATCCTTTAAAAAGCATCAGCTATGCCACCCCCTGTTTAAAAGTGAGACTATTTTAATGTACAGGGTGGGTTGTTGTTGTGGGTTGATGGGTGTAAGAGTTTGGTGGGAGTATACTTCACTCTGTCAAAACACCTTCTTTCCAGCTTAACAGGAAGATAAATGAGAACACAGCACAGTTTGTCTTGTTCCTGTCTAAACAAACATTACATTTTCAAGTTTGTATATTTTAACATTGAAAAGGAGACACTGCTGCAGACACATTCATTCCGGGCTGTACAGTTGACATTTTAGTCATCATTTGGAATGGCACATCGAGACTCATTTCACATTGACACAGTAAGTTATGTAATGACTCCAGCAGGGTTTCTGGATATAGTCAAGACACAAGCAAGAGATGTACTCAGGGTGCAGAGTTTATAAATTATCTCATTGCATAATCTACAAATCCCCAGTGGCTTAATAAAAAGATTAAACTAAAAACACTCACGCATTTTATGCTTACCATGCAAGAGACTCATTTCTACAGAGCCGCTTCTAGGGTTTGGGGTTTTAGAGGGTAGTCCATGAATAATTTATATGCACTTTTGTTTGTTTACTGTGGTTTGCCAGTCATAAAAATAAATTCAGCTGAAGGAATCTCTTGCTCGTGTTCTCGCTCTCACTTTTTTTCTCTCGCTCTCACACACTCTCTTGGCTGGCTGTCAAACCCTCCGAGCCATTTGGACCGTTACACCCACCCTTGGCCAGAGCTGAAATTAATTGTTGACTAAAAAAAGCACCTAGCAACTCCCTCACTGCACAGCAAAAACACATCAACAGGTTGTCACTTGTGATATAAGGCGGGTTACCTCCACTGAATTATAAGAGCTGACACTAGTAAAACTTGCAATGCATTTAGAGGGGTAGCACTGACAACAATAAGCGATAATATACAGTGTATGTGCTGAGACTACAGACTTTGATACTGCATCACAGTGATAATCCACATGATTATCATTTCCTTTCATTTTTGGCAACATGTCTTGTGCAAATGCTACATTTACGTGAGTTATCATAATTGCCACTTTCTGACTTGTAAATAACTGCTAGGAATTTCATTTTCTCACCTATCAAATACAGAAATATTGTGCAAAAACACACCATCTGATAAAATTATTTAACTTAAATTAGTAGTACAGCCTATATTAGAGAAAACTTTTAAGAGACAAGGTTGGTCTAGTGACTTGAATTCTTAAAATAAAGGAGTCTTGCAAGCTACCTTTAATCTCTGACCTGAATAAGTGCTAATTACCGCAGTTTTTGCATTGCACTTACTGGAAATCTGCTGCCGTAATATGAGTTTCGGTTCTAATTACTATCCGTATTTTTTTATCTGTACAGTTACGCATTACTGCTCATGCTAATAGATATAGATTTTCAGTAGTTCTAGATAATAGAACTTTATTTCAAGACCTTTGAAGCATTTATTGTAAGAAAGTCATTCAGCATTGACAACGTCATCAACATGCCATGTCCCCTGCAGTCTGCTGAGTGCACAGGAATGCTCACAGTAGGAAATTGATAATTTACTCGCAATAGTCGGAGCGCCGGAAATTAAAATAATGAAGTCAAGCGTTCAGAGGCCCAGATTCAAAACCTCAAGGAGTTTGGTCTGGAGACTTTGGAGACTTTTTTATTAACCTGCATCTTTGTCAGAGGGACGCTTATGAAGTGCAGCTGGCAAACAATCCCCGAGGCAAAACATGTTTGAAATGGAACGCGACAACCCTTTCAGTTACCGTTTTGTTTTCTGACCACATTTTGGTCATTTTGGTTTTGATAAACAATATGTACCACATTTCTAGATGCATATAAAAACTGTTCAGTCTTTGTTCTGAACTCAGCTCTATAAATGCTGAAAGCAGAAATTCCTTCAGTGATTTTGTGCCTCTAATTTTCACTCAAAAGACAACATGCATGTCATGACAGTCTTTCCTTATCTTTCCATCTCTTGCTGGTGCTATCTTCCACTTCTGGCAAAGAATGTCTGCTGCTGTGTCAGGGTGTGCAGGCGGAGGCTGCATGAGCGAGCAAACAAGCAGAAAAATGAACTGACAGGAAACAGAGATGACTTCCAACCGCCTCAGGTCTCAGATTATTCGTGGGTTTACAAATGGAAAGTCAGCTAATTTCATAAAAGGTTTTTTCAGAAATATGACTCAAGAGGGTGTTGGTCATCTCATCTGACAAATTAGTCAAAAATATTATATAAGATGTTCACTGCCAAGTTAACTTTAAACTACTGAGACTACACAATATGTCTAATACACGATTCTTTAAAAACAATCATATATTAGGATTAAGTCCACATTACAAAAATCGGATAGTCCGAACAGTATGGTGTGATTTTAGAATCTTAAGGTTGAGCACACAGTTGACAAAGTTGCATGGGCCTATAAAGCATGATTATGTAAAGCATACTGAAGAAGTTAAGCATAAGACCTGAGTGTTGAATGGGCTTTGCCCTGCTCACAGAGAGCCAGTCTGCATGCGCTCAGAAACACCAGCCTTCACTCCACTTGCTTTCTGATCTCTCTCAAAATTTTATTGACGAGAATGATTGAAGACCTATTGGACAAATCAGAGCTTAGCTTTTTGCTAAGATACCAGCAATTGGCTATAGTGTGGGGCGTTTTTAAGTCAAAGTAAAGTCTCATGACTTGTCAAAGCAATTCTCAAAGATTGAAGTGGAAGTTGAAGACACATGTTCACTCCAAAGAAAAGGTTTTACATGTTACACCAGCCCAATATTCACTTTTAGCTGTAGCTTTTTCTCCCTAGCTGCCATGATTCAGACATTATATCCTGCACATCTAATTGTAACAAAAGTGTCAAAATGTCAAATATCCAAACAAGAGGATGTCTTAAAGGGATGGCATCTGGACCCTTAGGCCTTCGTTGACCCATTGCTGCTCTAATTGTGTATTCATTAAAATAGTTTTAGTAGCTTGAAGGCCTGAATGTTTCTCTGATAGTTCAGGGTAGCACCCAGGGAGAAGGACTATGCTCTAGGGTATCATGGGGGAAGATTTTATCTATAGCTCCATTCATGGGGAAGTATTTCTGTCCATTTGGCGGAGGACTGCTCTCTCAGTGGGCTGAGCCAGAAGATAAGAGAGATGACTAAGGGCAGGAGACAAGCTAATGGCAGGGAGATTTCCCATGGCTGGCCAAACCACTAGCAGCTGGCCATCTGCAAAAACACTACAAAGCACGAAAACATGATATTCCCAACAAGCTAAAGCCATCATTAGGATCAGATTCACAATTTAACTTTTTGCATTGTTTTGAAATGATAGCTTTGGGCTGCACAGAACAGCATGTAGCATTGTTTGTTACAATATTTCTGTTGAGGTTTGAGTTAATTAGTAGTTTATTTTAACCCTGATAATAATCATTAGGGCTTGTGTGATACACAGTAAAAGGAAAATGTTTTGCCAGTGAACAAAATACTATTTTATTCCATCTATGCACCATGGCATATGACTGCAGATGAATTTCTCACTCATGAGTTAAGAATAGATCTACCCAGATTACTTGCTAATCGTAACTTTGTAATTAGCTTGTTCTCCCAAAGCGTGCTATAGTTACACATCAAAGCCCTCCACAAAATCTAAACATGCAATTCTAATTACAATACTGATTAGAGTGAGATTTAGTGTGAAAAAAGAAATCAGGCACAGACACACTCTCATGGACCCATCCAAAGCCACCGCCGGAAAGCCTGTGGTCTGCAAGAGAAAAAATGTCCATAAACATGAGTGTGGGTTTGCCTTGGCTAAAGCATGTTGCTGTCTCTCTCTTCAGTGGGAGTGTAAATCTTTTCTGCCTGGTGTGCTGTAAATCTGTGTGTAGCCTTTAGCAGTGCTCCATGCCAACATACACGCGACGACTTTGTGGTGCACAATCGTTTGGATGTTTCCCGTCTCTGTCAGTGTCGAGGCCCTGGGCCAACACAGAGATGGAATATAGAGTCATTCGCCAGTCAGACTAACGGCCCCGACTATTTCCTGTGGCACGGCACAGAGCGATGGGATTGGCCTCCACTCCACCCTTCAGTATGAGAATCTTTTTCTGTGTTGCATCAGGCTTCACTTGAGCAGGTTTGGTGTAGATCTTTCCACTGTTTTCACTTAAATCTGCTCTTTTTTCTGTGCAGTTTCACCTCTTCCCTGCCTGCTGCCTGTCTTTCTCTGCCTGTCTGAGATTACTTGAATATTTCTGCTTCATAACATGAATTCTAAGTGGATTTGAAGCTGCGGTTAATCAGCAGTTTATCGTTTCTGTAACCAGTGTTAATTCTGTGGGGAAATCTTAACCACAGCGAGGTCCATTTATAAAAAATAAATATTAAGACTGGAAAGGTTCTGAGACTTTTTCAGCCAAAGAAACCAAAAGAGAAATCCAAACCGGAATGATGAAAACATATTTCTGCTCTGGTTATGTGGGGACACAATCAGAAGAAAGACTGTGACCCATGTGGGTTTCTGACCAGCAATTAAAGGCACAAGCTGAGATCCAAAAAGTACATTCCAAAAACAAATAAAGCTTTCACACGGAAGACTCACGTGAAACACTTTACTGAACTGTTCCACCTGTAGCGATCTCTATTTATACAAGACTGCAGTCACAACTCATGGGTGTCATTCACGACTGCTAAACCACAACAACACACAGGAGTTAGAGTGCTGATCGGGCCACATTTTTCTGTCCGAGCCCGGCCCGCGTCAGACAGAGCAGTAACCGAACCCGGGCCTGAGCCCGACAAGCATTAAGATATTTATTGTCCGAGCCCGACCCGAGCCCGATCTCGTTTTTTTCTCATACTAATGACACAAGTACGTTTGTTTGTGTGGAAAGCCCGTTTTTATTAAGCAACTGTCAGTCCTTGCAGAAAAAAAAGAGAGAAAAAAGAGTTTTTTTGTGATTACTGTGGGCAAAAATCCTCGATTATGCGGTACGTTTTCTTAAAAAATGCGATGGAATATGCGGGATATTTATGCAATTTTATACAATGAAATTGCGGGAACTTGCAAAAATTGCGGGAACTTGCAAAAACTGCGGTTTGATGAAAAAGAGAAAAAAAAGTGATTCCCCCAACAACCTGCTTTTCGATGATGTTCACGTCGCGTAATTACGTCACTTCATAACGTTCCCATGGCAACAGGGGAAAATGGCTGCTCTTGTATGAAGTAAACGCAACATTTTTCAATTTTCTGCTAAGATATATGTGACGTTTTTGCAACAAAAATGAGGGGATTATGAAATCATGCAAGCCCCACAAATTTTGCGTGGAAATCTGCAATTTATGCGGCGAAAGTGATGAGCACATCAGCGCAGACGGGACAACAAGCACACGTTAACACAGGCGCACACCTACATAATAAGCTTTTTAAAATTTAAAATGTTCAATGCCTTATCGCGCTGATGTGACCGAGCCCGAACCAAACCCCATTTCTAAATATCTGTCCGAACCCGGCCCGGCCCGTCGGGTACCGTCGGGTCCCGATGTCTCTGTCTCTTTGTCAGTCTTCTTATAAGACTAGTTGGGTAGTAAGTAAACATTTCAAAATACTGTTTAAACGTCACCAACACTGAACATTTCCATAAGACATTTGCCATAGTTGAGCAGTGTCCATAACTACAGCGCAGATCAGGAGGGTCATAAATCAAGATCCGACAGAAGTAAAAGAAAAAACACAGGATTGTAAGAGACTGTCCTCCTAAATAATCCTTCTAGCAGTTGTATTAATTATGATGGCATCAAAAGAAGAAGTCAGGCGACAGTATAGAGCAGCATCAGACTTCAACGCGGGAGATCTCTGTTTCCAACCAACAGTCAACAAACTAACTTTGTTTTTTACTTTATTTTAATGGGGAAATACCTCAACTATTTTTATTTCTGTCCGATTTAAGTGCATCCACGTAATAATCTGCTGCCAGATGGAAGCTGTTGTCATAATTTGATGTTTGCCTTCAAACACCTCTTTCTCCTTCTTATTACCTGTGCGAAACAACACAAAAGTGTATTTTGTGTGTATGAAAGAGAGTCAAAGAGAGAGCACTAACCCACACACCCTTAGGAACAAAATGAGTAAGTGTTGCACAGCAATAGGTAGCCAATAGCACATGGTTAAAAATGATCTGCAGCGTTTCTTGCGCTCACAAACCTCCAGGGTGACCTGCATCAAAGCCTTTTCTCCCTTAATGAGCCAGCGTTGGATAATTATGTATCTTTTACAGTATAGTTTCCAGTTAAGAGTGTTTCACAAACAAAGAGCTTTACGGGGATCTGCAGCACTGCTACGCCTCTTCAGTGTTGCTTGCATTCAAGGTGCGTAAAGAGAGGTAGTTTACTTTGGCTGGTGTTGAGCAGAGCTCAGTCAAGCAGGGATTTGAAAGGAGATCAGAAGGTTGTGGTCACTTTGTTTAATCAGACTAATTCCTCCGAGTGCCACTAACACGCTTTCCTTTGTTGATTAACTGTGAATGACAAAGAGCACACAAAAGCTGCTCGTTGGATAATAGTGACTGCTGAGTGAAGGCATTTACATGATTTGAATCCACATTATGCTGCATGTGCTGGCTCAAACCTGAGGCTTCACTAAAATACACATGTTCCAAATTATCACCAGCTTCTGTATGGCTGCAAACCCCCACCCCTCACACACACACACACACAAACATGACTACATGAATGAAAAGCTAAATAAAGCGACAAAAGGTGTTATCTAACAGGGGTTAAGATTAGGCAAGCAAAGGGTTAGAAAGTTAAATGTGTGTCTGTGCCCTTTGCTCTTCTCCTTGAGGTTTTGTTTGTTTAACAGCATTAGATCCTAGAAGCTCTTCGAGGTGCTAAAGAGGGAGGGCAGGCCGGGTGTCAGGAGGATGTTCATCCTCCTACAACCAAAAGGAGGCATTTGTTGCGAAAGTTTTGGTTTCTAACACCAAGAGGGGTTGGAAGATGAAGTTTTATTTATTGCTAAAAGAAGCAACTGAAAATTATTAACTGACTTTATCACTTTTTATAATCAGGTAATCCTTTAAGTCATTTATCAAGCAAAAATGTTAAAGATTGAGGTAAGAATTAGCTGCTTTTTTGTTTTAGATCAGTGTAAATTGAATATCTTTGGACTGTTCGTCTGACAAAGAAAGTTATTATATATAAATTGAAGACATCCCATTGGACTGTTGGAAATTGAAAGAAATAATTAAAATAGTTATAGTAGTATATGTGTGGTATAATAGTCATTTTCTGTGAATTAAATAATATAAAACTTGACTATGCAATTATTCTCCAGCTGCAGACACACAGGAAACTCAAACACATTTAGAAGATAAGAATAGTTTTGTGTTGAAAGTTTGTGCATTGTATTGAACATTTTCATGAGGCAAAACAGCCAAAGCTTCCAAACGCCAGTAAACCGTCTGATCATAACACAAATGTCTCCATGCAGAGGTTGATTTTAGTGGTTTAGTGGGGAAATGTGATGACAAAATAACAAACCCACACGAATAAGCTTGGTAATTTCCCTTTTGGTAAACACTGAGGTTGGACAAACGTAAAGGTAAAGTGGGGTTTACAAAAGAGGAGGTTTGTGACAAACTGAGGGCAGTTCTGTCAAACTCTGTTCCACTTCTTCTCCATCTCATAATACAAACCCCGACAGACAAAGATCAACATGAGTTTTGCCGGAGCCAAATGGTGGCTGCACACCTCATCTCTCAGCAAACACAGCATGTCCCCACTTTCCGACAACCAACAGAGAGAAGAACCGAGCAGAACAGCTGAGAGCAGCCAGCTGGCCCATTTACACGCAAACAGAGTAAGTAAGAATTTAATCTATTAGACTGAAGACACACTAGATTAGAGAGAAATATTGTCCTCATTAGTGCAGGTTTAGCATCATCTGGTGCTAAATAGTCTGGATCCTGTCACAGAGGGGGTTTCCAAGATATATGAGCGACTCCAGCACTTCTTTCTCCGATAAGCAGCATGCAACTAAAGGAATCAAATATCAAATCAATCAAATACGTTTAATCTGATCCAATTATTTTTTTGCTTAGTTGACTAATCACTGGGTGTATATAATGTCAGAAAGAAAATAGTGACAAATGTCCATCACAATTTCAAAGTCCCCAAGGTGAGGTGATGTCTTTAATTTGCTTGTTTTGTCCAAAACAGTCAAAAAAAAAAAAAAAGATAATCAATTTAGTATTACATAACAAAGAAAAGCAGCAAATCATATCAGAAAACCTGGAAGCTGGACTATGGAAACAGAATATTTGGCATTATTGCTTGAAGAAACAACAAAATAGTTCAATCAACTAATCGATTGATCGAGTAATTGTCTCAGCTCTAGTGTTAACTAGAAGAAAAGGGAAATTGTGATTTAGCAAAGCCACAAAAATGGCAAAGATAAAATAAAACTGCGGGAATGGAAATTCAATTTGCAAAGGTTTTATAAGGCAAGACGTCACCAATTCAACTTGAAAATCACTCAACAAAAATACATATGGCATCAATAAATATGGGCTTTATTTTAGGAAAATTGCCCCTTCAATTTTAAGACCATTCTCTGCAAATATTATTAAAGCAGCAGCAAGTATATTTTTACAATATGTTAAGTTAAGTTTTGTATCTCAGGCTGAACAAATGTTTCGGCTAAGCCCAGCTGATGAGTGTGTACACAGGTATCTCATTATGATCTTCTCTGTGGCTGGTTAACCACTACCGAACATTCCCAGCTTGGCTTCACGCCCACTAAAGAAGTACTAATGTCAAGATTAAACATTGTGGTTTCCCCCCCAAAATGAGGCCAGAGCACGTACACACACACACACACACACACACACACACACAAATACACACACACACACACACACACACACACACACACACACACACACACATGCAAACAAACATCAAACAGCTTAGCTGCTGTAAATGCTCTGCAATTAGTTTGTGTTTTGTTTGATGATGATCTCCTCTGCCCCAAGGCTCTTTCAGCTACATGATACATTTGTCCCACTAACCTCATCATATGATCCCATCCTCCAGCTACAGCTCTCAGTGCCTCGTGCCACAATGTCTGATCAACAGGCACAGAGAAAACATTGTTATTCTGTTTCTTACATACTGTAATTAAATCCACTGCAGGTACTGAACAAAAAGCCATCAGCTCATCACTCTTCTGATAGCCAAACCTCAAACAAATGAATCAGAGGATCATATTTCCAGTATGAATGTTACACATTGTGGTAAAGTAAGCAGAATCTATTAGGTTTAACAACATTAAATGAGATTTGGAGGTGTCTCTTATCTGTAAACTCTCTCTCTGAAAGATTCTGCTGATTTATGGAGATGAAAAAAAAAAAAAAAAAAAAAAAAACGGTGCCAGCTTGCCTCTGTGGTTTGCATGCAAGATACATAGAAAACAAAAGAACTCTGAGAGGTGTTAAAACCAAACACCAGACAAAGCTCAAGTCCAAAGACCAAAATTATAATGTGGATGACGCCAAACTTGTGTACAAGTCTTTTAATTCTCGTGTAAAGATCCTCAATTGTGTATAGAACCAGAAAAATGTTAACTGTATACAAAAGGAACACAGAGGCCTTCATGTGAATCTCTTGAGTTATTTTGAATCATCCTCTAGAGAACAGACATACCTGCTGTAAAAAAATACTCTGCAAAAGAACATGACATCAGCAAGAGTCTGAGACACAACCAGGAGTTCTGAAATGTACCGCAGTCCTGATATCAGATCTTCTCCACAGAGACAGAACCACCTGTCCGAGGGGCCCGCCGAGAGGCTGAAGGCCAAATCTCCAGCAACATGTCAGATTCTTTGATTAACATTCCTGCCCGGGACTCATTTAGCAGCTCTGTCAACAGGTGGACGCAGGGAGACAGGCGGCTCACAGACAGAATTATTGGAGGGAATTCTGACTTTGTCCTTCATCACTACTAATAATGAGACAGGTGAAAGAAGGAGCTGAACCTGTGAGTTTCCCTCTGTTTTCCTCCAATTCCACCCCCTCCTCACTTCGACAAAGAGAGGAAGAGACTGTTGTGTGTGTTTGTATGAGAAATAAAGAGAGAGAATGAAAAAGATAGAAAGTGTGTTGGTGTCAGGAACAGAGAAAAAGGTCTGCTGGTGGTGTTGAGCTGTTTCCTTGGCAAGGGGACTTTTCTGCTTTTTTTTTTAAAAAGGGAGATTTTTTTTCTTC
Organism: Perca flavescens; assembly: GCF_004354835.1. Lineage (NCBI taxonomy): Eukaryota > Metazoa > Chordata > Actinopteri > Perciformes > Percidae > Perca > Perca flavescens. The sequence goes on from NC_041335.1 coordinate 26,067,449, forward strand.
TATCCAAGGACCCCGGGTTAGAAAATCCTGTGAAAGCAACAGCTGTTGTTTCCTTTTCTCCAAACAAAGGCCAAGGACCCACTGGAAGCTGATATGCCATTCAGGGGTGGCTGTAAAACGAAACGGGCACGAAGGAATGAGTCAGTTCTTCTCTAAGCCATGACAATTTGTCGCTTCAGGCAAAGATATTTCAACGAGAAGAGAATATCTAATAGCACCCCTTTTTTAAGCAGGGGGAAAACGAAGAAACTTGCGTGTATAATCAGACACGGGATGATTAATTTATTCAGCTCAGCTGCCAGCTGGGAGGTGCCAAACAAATGAGTGGAGAAAAGCACAGAAAGTGAGACACACAAACAACAAGACTTGTGTTTTGCTCACACTTCACAGCTAATAATTTGAAGAGAGGGGAGTCGTATATCTCCACACCAGACGGTGCCATTATCATTTTGCAAACAAACAGTGTTTGGTTTTGCAAATCTGGAACTGATTGCCTGGTTCATGAATCCCATTGTAGCCCTTGTCATAAAAGAGTATTGAGCAAGACTTTGTACTACATATCTACAACACTGTCCTGACTTATACTGATTGTTCACTTCAAATAGTGACAAATCTATCTTTACAGCATCAATTAGTTGTCCCTTTTCCACCTTTGCTGAGGTGCAGCTGTAGGTCAGACACTAATCCAAATATGTACGTCCTTCTCTCTACAAATCCAGCTTCAGGGTTTTATGTTTGACTGTGTCAGTAAATAATCTCATGGCTCATAGTTAGACAGCAGTCCATAATTCTCTGCTGTGTTGGCCTTTCGGACCACAGCTAAATTAATTTCTTGAGCTGACCACAAACTCAACACAAGTGTTGCAATTGGTGTGTTTGTTGAAGATGGCCACTGGCTCTATGTGATATGAGAGAAGAGGACTGCAATGTTTATGTTTCCCTGGAGTACTTCAGGGACATCTTATCATCTTATCTCAAACAGAATAGCTTGGCAATTCAAAAGGAATAGTTCAACATTTTGGGAAATTAATTACTTTCTGGCCAAAAGTTCAATGAGAAGATCGATACCGCTCTCATAGACAGAGTGGTATCAGGTCTCATTTATTGCAAATACTTCCCAAAAAACTCAAACTTTTCCTTAAAATGCCAACTGTCACTCAATGTTAGTTTTTCTGTGCCTTTAGAGTTGAATCCATGTTATCTAACTTGTGTGTGTGTGTGTGTGTGTGTGTGTGTGTGTGTGTGTGTGTGTGTGTGTGTGTGTGTGTGTGTGTGTGTGTGTGTGTGTGTGTATGTGTCAGGAGGGGGACTGAGGGCTGAGTGGAAGCAGCCGGCTCCAGAGAAGTTTACCTGTCTGATTGCCGCCAGCCCTGAACTGTCTGCTGCAGTCTGATCCACACCAGGGGCTGCAGTCCTGCAAAGACTATATGTTATGTGCAGGAGTATTGAATGGTGAATTGTTGCCATCGTTGCCATGTAAGCTAAGCTAACTGGCCGCTGGCTACAGCTTTATATTTACCGTATAGATATATGAGTGGTATCAACCTTGTCATCTAACTGTTAGCAAGAAGGCAAATGACCTTATTTCCCAAAATGTCAAACTATTCCTATATTCCATAGTAACCATTAAAGTAAAACTATACAGTGTGCCCTAGCTAGCCCATACGAAGCTGGTTTTATGTGTAAACATCTTTTTTTTTACCATCCCTCCCTCCAGACTAAAGTGTGATTTATGGTCCTGCGGATGCTCCACACAGAGCTTTCGCAGTAGCCTAGGTAAGTGGCCTGAAGTTTATACTTGTGCTTTGGTGTGTATTTTATTTTATTAACGTTTATTTCGATGTTAATGGCGTGTCAAATAATGATTTGGTCTGTCTCACTCCTCCAGATGTTGGCTTTGATGATGCGCAGTTTAGGACGTAGAAGAGATTTTTTTGTTTTTCTATTATTTCACTTTAGACAGACGTCCTGGAAAGAGGTGGAAGTAATTTTCACATGAATAAATATAAATGTAGTCTTATTGCCATTTGCCTTATACTTTGTACAGCGCTACAGTACAGCACGTGTGCACAGCCATTTTCCTTCTTAAAGTCTCAACATCTCTCCCTTATTCTGTGTAGCTTTCTGTCCTACTTTTTCTGACACAAACACTCCCATTTCCACGACAAAATGTTGGCCTGTTCACTTTCACTCGTTCCTACCACTCCTGCAGAACCCTCCCCCAAAACACACACACACACACACACACACACACACACACACACAGATCCACGCACACACAACTTCGCTGTTTCTTGCTGCAGACATTACCAACTCCCCGCTGTACGCCCCACCTTCCTCTGCTGTTCCTACAATGTCTTCAACATGACATATGAGCTCAGGAAGAGACTCGCTTAGCTTTCAGTCTTTACCAGAGAGCTACTGGATTTCCATGTGAGGGGGGAAAGGGCCTAAATATGATCCAGGAAAAGAGCACTGAGAATTCTTCTGGATTTTTGCAGTGTTATTGTTTGCCTATAATCATTATCCTCTTTCTCCTGTTTGTCATTTTCATCAAGTTTTAACATTGCTTTTAGGCAGTAAGGAACCATAAAACATGGTCGGAAATAAGAGCATACATTCAGGTTTGTATCGCCCCTCTCATGTAAATCTTAATGCCAACCAATTAAATGATTTTCATGTTTTATTACGACTTTCCTGTGAGTGGTAGTAGCTATTACTTCTACTGCTTACAGCTAACAAACTTACAAACTACATGTTGTTAGTGAAGTATGCTGCCCCAAACGACCACAGAAGAAGAGAAATGTCAGAAAAAAATGGTGGGGGTTAAATCTGTCATCCTAAAACAATACAGAGACATCTGAAAACCTTCCTGCTCCATCATGAACTGAAGCACAAAGAGGGCTTTATTAATGACCCTGAATCACCAGCCCTGCTCTCAGTTGCTTTGGTAAACTGGACCATTGTGTGTTGCGCCTTTGCCGCCCAAGTGGGATTATTCATTATGTGTTTAGCTCATGTCAGTCGACTTTATTACAGATTCATCAAGTTCTGTGCCTTTGTATACTTTGCAAATTCGAGAAAAGATTGTAATTTGGCTTAAAAGCCTGAAGAGTTTGAATTATTCTGGAAAAAAATGTCACAGCACAAATGTTTTAAGCTTACTTTTAAGGGTTATTTATTGTTTAACAGGAGAAACTTAATTTCTTTGAAAGGTAAGGATTACCTACATCAACAGCAGACATACACGTGTGTTTACTCTAGATATGTGCCTTTAAATCAAGTAATTGCTTCCTGTTCCAAGATAAACTCAGCACTTCTTTTACTGCCACTTGTTGGACTTCAAACAGAGACGTCCTCCGCTCTGAACCTCTTTCAGCTAAGAGGTGAAGTGTAGCCTGCTGAAGGCTTTCGGATGTGTTTGCTCTTGGGATTTCACTTGAAGATGTTTACAAATGCCACTGCAGGGAGCACAACAGAAAGAAAGGAGGTTTAAACCAGTGTTTTGAATATCACACTAAGCTTATGCGAATCATTTACTAATCTGTTGAGTACATAAATGAATTAGAATGATTGAGAAATCTACTTTATATAGACTAATTGGGGAAATAGATCATAGTCATGCAATTGTAATAGTGATATATTTAAGATTTATGAATATACATTTAAGGAGATGGGATAACTGTCCAAATAACACAACACACACACACACACACACACACACACGTAGAGAGTGACTCACTGACTTAACTCAGCTATGCGCTGAGAGATAAAACTAGGGAGCCAGTGATCAGTACCTTTCACAGCTTCCTCTGTCCCACGCCTGCCTTTTCATTCATTTCTATAAAGGCTGCCATTTGTGTTTGGGTTAACAAAGCCACACCAACTCACACACCGACCCAACATATTTATGACCCAGAGTCTGTACAGAGGCTGTTCTGCATGAGCCTGCACTGCTGCCTGCCCTCTGCTGTGAAAAGAGGGAGAGCATAAAAGAGGAAATGAATGTATGAAGGATGAATACGTGGCCCTGGGGGTCAGCTTAATGGAGTGAGACCCTGGCCCCTATTGACTTCCACTGCCAAACTATTAACTCCCCACAACTTCCAAGCTACAGCCTCATTATTCATGTTGGGGTGAAAGCACATTTCCTGTTTATATATTTCGTTTTGCTGTGTTTACTTTTGTTAGTTGATTTCTCAGAGAATGCTAAATAATCAATGATCCCTTAACAACTGAGAGTGGAAAAATCAGTGGAAAAGTTTCAAACAATCGCCTCATCTCATCTTGAATGCATTTCCTACATGATGCTTTTTGAGATCTTCATTATTTGCATCGGCTTGCCATCCTCTTCTCTTAAAACTAAGAAATAGCACTGCATTTAAAAGGTTGTGTTTTCAACATACTCATCAAACATAGATGTAAACAATGCAGGATTTAAAATATTCAAAAATCAGCTTTACAACTGTTTAATGAGGAACCTCAAGGACACACACACACAAACACACACACACAATGTATTTTGCTAAGAAACACTGAATGTAAACATAACTTTTTTTTGTTTACAAAAATTCCACAGGGCACCTTTAAGTAGGCCTTATAAATTCATGAGTTTGAAGCTGCATTGCGGTTTGTACAAGGAGACAAGATTTTACACTTCTGGAAGGTCACCATGGCAGAAATTATTCAATCCTCCATTGTGATTTTCACCAGGTAACAGTAAAATTGCCCCGTTCATGAGGATATGCATACAAAATAATCCATTAGAAATTTAGATCTGCACATATTTGATTGACCAATGCAACTGTCGCACTAAATGCATCCTCTTGGGGGAATTACTGGAATTGTTGGGTCTTTGTAAATTATAGAGTGTGGTCTAGACCTACTCTATCTGTAAAGTGTCCTGAGATAACTCATGTTATGATTTTATACTATAAATAAAATTGAACTGAATTGCAATTTGTTGCTGCATGACGTCACACAACTAAGGATATTTCTGCTGTATGTGTATACGCACAACTTCAATACTGACTAGAAGCTTGCAGCAAAGTGGTTAGGCAATGATGCAAAGACAATCTTCCACAGAGATAATATATCTCTTTCTGTGTGTGTGTGTGTGTGTGTGTGTGTGTGTGTGTGTGTGTGTGTGTGTGTGTGTGTGTGTGTGTGTGTGTGTGTGTGTGTGTGTGTGTGTGTGTGTGTGTGTGTGTGTGTGTCTGAGGGTGTTATCAATAACAAGCGAGAGGGGTATGTTTCTTTAAGACAAGCTCATAAATGGTGGCCTGGTCACCACCTCCTTCACTGAGAAGGGGATGGCTGAGTTTTCCTTGGCGGGTCAAGCCTGCCATTGAAGACTGAATGGGCTGCCATGGCAGATTACACTGCACAGCTGTCCCCCTACCGTGGAAATTAAGTTATGCCCCGTGTCAGCAAGTTTTGTGTTTTCCTCTCTCTGTGTCTCATCCCTGCCCCTCCCCCCTTTCCTCTGCCCCTCTCCTCTAATTCTTTCAATTGTGGAGGCCTCTCAAACGTGCACAGCTAGGGGAGGCTTTTGGAGGTAGAGGTTGGTTATGGGTAATCATGCTGGGAAAAAGAGCTGAGAAGCAAAACAGCTTCTGTACCCTGCTATCCTCCACAAACAGACACATGCTTCCAGTGGCACATGCAAGCATTTGCATACACACCGGCACTCACAAACTCGTAAACACAAACAAACAGAGGCGGCCCTGACCCGTGTCAGCGCCTCTTGGACAGCGTCCTGCTGCACCCCTGCCTCGTGTTTTGTTTATTTGTGGGTGAAGTTGTTTGTGTTGTGGTCAAAGTAAAAGGCAAACACTCCAGCTCCTCCAGTGATGTGTGAACATGCTGGGAATGTCCCCCTGAGCCCACAGAGCAGCTGGACCCACTGGCTGTTACAGGCTGACAGAGGGTGCAGCTTCACTCCAGCTGGGCAGACAGAGCATGATAGACTGACATTTAAACACTTCAAATAAAGCTCTATAAAGTAGGATGTACTGCACACAATGACCATAATATATCCCGCTAACCCTTCAGCTGTCGTGCACAAACATTTACTTTCACATCTAATTTATGTTTCGTATAATCACGTAGCCAAATATGTCAGACAAAAATACCGTACTTTTGTTAAGGTTGTTACTATATGCAGTTTCTGCTGTCAGAACAAGCCAATACTCATATCAACTCACATCAAAAAGAGCTGTTTATCATAGGATTTTAAGGATAACAATAAAACTAACTTCCAATTGCAACAGGTTCTCCAAATTAAACGACAGAATACGTTGTTTGTTCGTGGCCTCTAGAGCAACACACAGAAGCATTTTCGTTACGATCCTTTTTCACGAATTCAAAACTCGTTTAAGATACTATTCAGCAGTAGACGTTCAATATATTTGCACTCGGTAATATCTTTTATTGTGGCGGCATCAGCCATTCACGCCAGGTTAGTCTCGCTTTGCCAGACCTTCCTCCACCGCGGCGCTGTAGAGGAGGGTCTGGCTAGCCACACAGCATTCCGGAATGGGAGAAAAACATGCTCTGGTTTATTGGCATTTCTTTAAACCAATCACAATCGTCTTGGGCGGTGCTAATCACCAGGTAAAGCCACGGTGCCGCTGCAAAATAACCTCAGCAAGGAACTTGTTTTGGTGGAACGTGTATGTTCAAAAGTTGTTTTAGTCGTGCAACAGAAAACTCAGATTGAACAGATAGTCTAGCTAGCAGTCTGGATTTACCCTGCAGAGATCTGAGAAAAGGTTAACCATAATCCTCATAAATCAACCAGTTTAAAATGCCAACACAAAGGAAGCCCAAGGCAACGGATATCCGTGAGCAACGGAACAATCAAGGAACTTCAAGGATATAGACTAACGCCAGTTAGGCATGAATTACCTACACTTACCTACAAAGGGATTTTGTTTGACTGCACTGTAAACTGCCAAATTTCTTGCTCTATAACAATGTCACCTACAGCCACTAGAGGGCTTTGTCAATTGAACGTTAGTCTATAAGCACAAAGTTCCACTTCCTGGATTGCTCTCTTTTTGCCAGAATTTCGGCCGAATATCTTTTCGGAAGTCCGTTTTCGGCTGTCCCGTTACCTTCCGCTTTCTTTGTGTTGTAATTTTAAACTTCTGTTGATTTATGAGGACTATGGTTAACTGCTCCTCAGATCTCTGCAGGGTAAATCCAGACAGCTAGCTAGACTATCTGTCCAATTTGAGTTTTATGTTGCACGACTAAAACAACTTTTGAACGTACACATGTTCCACCAAAAGTTCCTTCCCGAGGCTATTTTGCAGCGGCACTGTGGCTCTGCTCTGCACTTAGCACCAAGCAAGACGATTGTGATTGGTTTAAAGAAAGCCAATAAACCAGAGCACGTTTTTCTTCCATCCCAGAATGCTGTGGAGGAAGGTCTGGCAATGCGAGACTAATTGAAAGTAAATAAAGGTTTTGGGGCACTTGCTGAAATGATTGACTCTGTTCTTCCTGGGAGGACAGTCTCTACTATTGATATGGCACTGGGCTAGTAGTGAGGGTTTTTATTTTAATTCCATTTTTTTTCTCATCAATCAGAGGCTCAAAATTGACTTTAAGACTTGAGCATCTAAGCTGCTGTTATTTTGCATTTCCTGACAGTGCTACAGTGTTTTCTCATTGTTAGATTGTGTGTAGCCTCAATAGAAACATTTCTATTCCACCTTTATTCCTATACCTACTGTATATTATTACCTCTTTTTTAATTTATTTTCTGTTGTTTCTCACTGCATCTGATTAACCAAAGACTATTCATGGAAGAGAAAAGCTCTTAAATTCTTTAAAAAACATTGTATTTGCAGCCTTTTTCCTAAGCAAACCATATAGTGTTCTATTCTTTTGCAGCTAAACTACTATGGGTTTAGTTTTTTTTTTTTTTTTTTTTGCATCGTCTTTTTGATTTTTCCAACACTACACAGGCTATATAGTCTAAGCACTGAAGTACAACTAACAAAACCAGTGTGCAACAATTTGTGAACCCCTTTGTGAAATACTCAACAGCAACATTTTAAACAGCGAATATATCAAATGGCTGCCACAAACAGTCAGGTAGCAATGCGTTCTCCTGGTGACAGTGGGATTAGTGCCGCAGGTTTTCTCTCAGGACCCAAGGAGTCGCGCTGCAGCTTGAGTAACTGGATTACAGGCCTTTTTCTCATTTCAAAGGGCTGTGAACTCAGCAGAGGTCTTGCATGATGAAATCAAAGTGGCAGCTGAAATAGAGGGGAGAAAAACAAGAGTTTCTCGAAAAGTCTCCTGGAATCGACCAAGCAGCTAATGAGAGAGATGCAAAATCAATGATCTTTGCTTCGCTATGTCACCTGTGTCTCCTTCGAGTGAATTCAGAGAGCTGTCCCAAAGCAGGGGCGAGGAAGAGAGCATCATCTGAAGAGCTGAAATAACTTACAATGCCAAAACACCTTCCAAGTGAAAATCACGAGGAAACAACTAACCGCAAAATAACTCTTTCATAACTACCTTTTAACAAATGTGCGTTGAAGCTATTGCAGGAGCACAGAGGGGAGTCAAGGTGGAGCCCATTCCATCGAATACCCTGTGGTAAATTTAGGGGATTATTTCCAAATCCTTTCAAATGAACTTTCCATCTCAGTACCTCCTCCTCCGTCTCAGCCATTCCAACTGTCCAACCATTTCTACATCACTTTCTGCCCAACCTCGCATGGAGCCAAGGCCAAAACAAATGCCTGTGAGAAATATGGTCAGCACACATCAGGAATAGGGAGTTCACTTCAAGGCCTGAGAAGATCGCATATTAGGATTGCAGTTTAGTTTCAGTAATGTGAAAATCTAACAAAAGAAGCTTATTTGTGGGAGCAATGCACATAAAGCACATTATGCATATTAATTATTATATTATATATTATAATAATATATTATTATAGAAAAGCGTTAGAAAACAATCAAATATGCAAACATTAAATTTACATAACTTGTTTATAAAGACCAAAGTCACAGCATCATATATGCTCAAGCCTGTGTCCTTAGAGAAAACACTGAAACACTGACGCATTTCAGAGTTTTTGTTTTGATTTGAGGATTTTTTTTAAAAGTAAAACAAGTTCCAGCTGAACAGGTTGCATATATGTTTTCCATTTACCTATGCATGAAAAAATGGCACACTAGCTGGTGCCAGGACCGAACTAAAAACACTGCAAGGAAAAGTAGGGCTAAGGTCAACTATTTCATGTTGTCAAATATTCCTAAGGGTAATAAAAAAGTCTTGTAATTATATATGGCAACTTAACTTAATAAATTCACATTTTTGAATAAATGTGGAGGAAGGAAAGAAAATAAGAGCAATTTTACAACAACAAAAAGTACAGCAAGGATTATTATAGAACTCAGCCACAGAGCTTCAAACCTCCAGCGTCAGTGGTTGAGAGAGCTGCACCTTTGTAAACATTGTGCTGTGATATGCATGGGGTGAAGGGGTGAAGTGATCTGCATGGGGTGAAGTGTGTGCTGTTTTGTTCAGGAGGCCAACGAAACAGAGCTTGAAGTGAACTGAGCTCACTGAAGCAAAGTTGATGGCAGAGATACCTTACACAAGCTCAAAGAGCTGGAACACAAACAGCCACAGTTTGTAAATTAAACCCAGAACCAACCCAACACGCGCACACACACACACACACAAACGCGCACACACACACACACACACACACACACACACACACACACACACACGTAACTTTTCACATTTCTGACGCACTTTTTATGGCTGCTTCATTTAATCAATTGAAATAAAAGCATACAATAACAGAAGTAAAATGTCCTTTATCCCTTAAAACCCTACAAAAAAAATGCTAGCATTTTGCTTGAGAGCACTACACCAGCAAATGTATTCAAGCACCCATTGTGCACCATTTCCATTTTATGACAAGCAGGCCAGTTTTGTGAGATTTTTTGCACCTCATTCATCCATTCACACACCGTGCATTATTATGGCCTAATCAACGCATGCTGCGCCTTTTTTAAGTGCTGAAACTGCCTGGACAAATGCGAGAGGCAATAGAAAGACAAGGAGGAGGAGGAAAGGAGGACCGGCTGGGCTGCAGAGCTTGCTGGAGAGCTTCATGCACGGTGGACTGCATACCAACACTGCGAGAAACTGACAAGGTATTTTATTTTTGAGCCACGCTTATGAAGAGGAATTGGGGATCTTTTTTTGCATACACACTACTATAGAGTTTTAGCTGAAGGTTAACTGTAATGTTTAAGAGGTAGAAACATGAAGAAAGAAATGTCTTGAAGTGACTTTTTGTATGAAGGTTGAATTTATTTTTTGGGTATTTCTTGAAGCAAAAACGTATGAACCACTAAAATAAACAAATGCAGGTAGTAAAGATAATATAAAAAAGCACAGGGGATGTTAAGTGTGGATTCAAGATAGAACATCCCTCGCCGGGCCTGTCTTGTGTTTTCGTCTTCTTTTTTTGCAGTGGAGGGTTGAGACCCAAGCAGCAGCAGATCGTTCCCACATGCTTCCCCGCCGCTCAGCTCTCCAGAGGTGTCAAGCCAGCCTGAAAGAATGAAGTGCCTCCCTATTGTGCTACCCAACTATTATGTGCTTAACATTTCCATGACAAAGATGCCACTCGACTTCTCCTCCATCCATTCAGCTGGAGGGCCCTTGTCTCCCTCTCTAATGAAACATTTTGCAGCAAATCATTGCTCCAGAAGCTGACCAAAGAGAGAGGTTACATGATCTACAATATCTCGTGAAAATAATATTAACAATTCTGCAAAAAAGCAATACGCATACTCAAAGTACACAGCTCCATAAATGAAAAAACTAAATAAAAGGCAGATTGTACCTCATAATTCCAGCCAATTCAAAAGGGAAGTATCTATAATCTAATTAAATAACAAAGCTGCACCCACAGGACTGAACTCTGTCATCACTTCCACATTGATTGACAGGTTTGTTAAAGTTTGTTGGCATCAGAAAATAAAATGACTTTTTTTTATTACTTATTCTCCATTGAGAAACAGTAAAAATCCTGATTTCCCATCTATAGCAAAACTCTTGGAATAAATTTGAATATTTGTGTTTGATCAAAAATACAGATTGTGCCTTTAACAGCCAGTGACTGAAAAGACAGTGGTGGTGGGAGAGGGCGATTTGTTGATTTATGGTGCCAGTTGCTTTTGACAACAGCCAGCTAATCAAGACATAGCAGGTCATTAGGTCAGTCAACAGAGGAAGCTGGCCTGCATTTTAAATGAGCCTGCATTTACTACATTGTAGTTATAGAAACATGAGTTAATACTAACTCACCATTGTATATAAAAAATAATGTTCCTTTAAATTAAATAATTTTATATCTCAGTTTTATCTTCACAGGCAACAGGATTTATATACAGTTTATTATCAACTGAGAGTATACTGTAAAAGCTACACTGTTAAAAACTCTCACGTAAAATTACAGTATGGTACAGGCAGCACGGTTGCTAGAACTTTACTGTATTCTTCACATACAACACAGTACTGTAATATAGTATACTGTAGTTTACTGTAATAATGTGTTACTGTAACTACAGATTACTGCAGTTTACTGTAATTTATGTATTACTGTAGCTATTGATTAGGCTACTGAAGCTTACTGTAATTATTATTATTTAATCAACACTTCTTATTACAACATGTATTCTTAACAGGAGCACAGCCATAAGAGACTTTAAATCAGTCAATTATGGATCAAAATATGTTGCTTTTACCCTTAAATTTATTGCGCATTTGATTTTAACCATTATGCCAAAATTAATGGGACCCAAAAATGTGTGTGTGTGTGTGTGTGTGTGTGTGTGTAAGTAATTAAGTAAGTAAAAGTTACCTAACTGAATTGTATGCTTAAAGTAAGTTACTTCAAACTGGTGTAACTTTAAGGAATGAAAGGCCATTTTGTGTCTGGCTGGTGATAACTAATCCAACATATAATTTACACCATGGTTATTATAACAAAATATATCTATGTTGCTATGACAACACTAACAAGGAGTTCAAAATGAACAAATAACTCACAGTCACAAATGATATCTTCAAGTTTCCTTTATGCCTTCTATAGAAGTATATCATTAAGGCAATCATACAGTGGATTTAGACATTTCTTTCTCTAGGCTATACACAGTGAATAAATCATCTCATAACCTAAAACATAGAGGATTCTTTGAAAAAATCTATATAGGCTATACACATATATACAATGCACATGATCTTTGAAGAGAATACAGTCAAAATAACTTCCCTTTAAAGCTGGAATACTCAGTCTATTATTCACATGATGAACATTTGGATGTATCTAGGTGGCATGTAATAAATTACTGTTTCACTTTAACTCCTCATCTATTTACAGTTTCATATAGTTTATAGATTCCAGCATTAAATACTTGTAAATCAGATAGCCTGGTGCCATATGGCAGCAGTGTCATATAAAAATAGTTCATATCTTTAAAAAAGAAAAAGAAAAAAAAGATTGGCAGTGTGCTCAGCATATACTGATTAAACGTTGCATCGTTACTAAAACAAGCCAACTGTGTCTTTATCATGATAACTTTACAATCAGAGTCTGTGACTGAGAGAAAGTAGACAATCTAATTTAGCTTATCACATAAGCAAAGCATCTGGAGAGCAGTGAAGTGGTGTGGTTTGATAAGAGTGGGCAGCCAGGAGCTCAGTAAAAATATCTTTCTGGTCTTGTTTGCATAGAAAATATCCTGATTTGATATCCTTCAGTGTCCAAAACTCTTAATTCAAACAAGCCTTGCTCACACGCTGTCCTTAGTCTGTGAGGCTCTAACCTTTCACAATAGTAGCAGGTCAAAGAGGGCCAGCTGTTTAGATTGCCTTTTATCCGGACAAAAATCGGGGCAGATTATGAACTCGGGGATTAAATGAGGGGCAAAAGAGCCAAAATGGATGCCAGCAGGGTCAAAACAAAGTGGGACGCAGAAAGAGAGGCTCCGCTGTCCGGCTCATCTATGTAGTATGGATCCGAGGGGTCGTCATCGTAATCTGGATCTTGGCCGTAGTCTGACCCGCTGCCTTCTTCTCTCACGGGAGAGTCGAAGCACAGCGCCTTCATGCTGCTCTTGACAAACTCACAGATGGCCCTCTCCGTCCCGTCACACATACATGTGTCCAGCTGCTGACCCTTGGGTATTTTACGCATATTCGCGATCACATTCCGGCAAGCGTTCGTGCAGATTGCTCCGCTGAAAAGTTTCCCGCAGTGCTTCAAATAATCGTGCATAGCGGAGCTGCACTGTCCGTCTCTCTCGCACTGGCGCCGAGCTTCCGTGCAGCCGGTGCTGGTAGTCCTGGGCAGGCAGGGCTCGATGGCCCGTTTGGTGCCCGTACAGACCGGATCGTGGGCGCAGCTACAATCCTCCAGAGCCGGCCCGTTTTTGGTCAGATTGAGCTGGACAAGCGAGGAGATGCAGTGGCTGGGGCACTTCCTCCTCTCCCCGTTCAGAACGGGACCACATGCGCGCGCGTAGTGTTCGTATGCGTAATTGCACTCGGGCTCGGCTTGGCAGTTCATGATGGCTTGCCAGCATATCAGCCGCCGACCGTGGGACGGCGAGGCCACGGATAAGTAGCCAAAAAACAAAAGCATACAGCCAAGAGGCCAAAGAGATCTGCAGACGCTCTGTGCCAATGCGCCAGAGCTTGCCATCGTTCTGGCTGCAGGAAACGGTAAAACTCACAGCGGTGTCATATGCAAAACTTCTACACTACTTCCATGGATAGTCTTCACTGGAAAGTGTTATTTATTCCGAGGCAGATGGTGTGTGTGTGTGTGTGTGTGTGTGATAGGCCCGTGTGTGGGCGTTCAACAGGCTGGCACTGCGCTGTGTAATCCCGGCTCCATAAACCCGTCAGCGCTGATCCATTTGAGCCGGATTCTTGAGCAAACCTCCCGTTATCCATACATGATTGGGGTGAAAACTAAAATGGAAACTCACAGGAGCAAAAAGAAAAGTTTAGTGGAGTTTCTCTAGCGGTTCATTCCATCGCAGTGATTCTGAGTTCATGCAACAAACTGCCTCCAGCTCAGCGATTCCCTCTTGCGTCCTCTCTCCTAGCGGATCTCAACCAAAAAAGCGAAGCCGGACAAGTCCCGAGAGGTCTTTAGAGGACTGCGCTGGATCATTTAGCAGTTTCTTGTGCGCACGGGAGTGCAAACAAATGCATGGGGGAAAACAACAACCCTTGTGGGTCAAAGTGGTCCTCTACCCTGTTCCCTTTGAGCATTTGTCTTTCTGTTCCTCAGCCCCCTCTCTACACATTAGCTAGGTGCTTCTGATTGGTTGGCCACTTGTTGTGGGTTCCTACGTAGTGATGGGCGGGAGTTCAGGGTGGGAGGAAGATGGTCTTGAGAAATACAAGGTGAGGTGGGATACATGTATTGGAGAGAGTAGATTTAGTGGAGAGAGCAGTCCTCTCTTATTATCTGGGAAACTGCTTGTAGAAACCTTTTAATGCTCACAGAACATTACAATATACACCCTATGTGACAGTATGTTTTCAAGAAATTGAACATGAAAATATTGTTGATGTGTATATTATGATCACCCGCTTTGGTTCATAATTTAAACAATATTACTAAATAAAATCCCATTACTTGAGTATTATTGGGTGTTGGAGGAGGATGAAGTATAATAAAAACCTTAGGGATTTTTGTTTTTATTAATGGCTTGCAACATGTATATACTGATGTTTTTAGGGTATACATACTTTAATTTGAGGTGTAGTCAAAATGGATATATTTAATAAAAGAACTGACCTCCCGGTTTACAATCTGAGAAATGTATTGTTTCCATGTTTTTAATCATAATTTCTTAGGCCTAATTAATGTTCTTAATGTACACACTATGATAATAGGGGTTTACTGGGAAGAAAAAAAAATTGATATTTGTCCATATTAGTTATAATCACCAGCTCTGGTTCATAATGTTTAATTTACAATACTGCATTCAAACCTGTGACTTCTTTTGCATTACACGGACAATAATAAAAGCCATATAGGTCTATTGAAATGGTTTCTGACATGTTACACCCCTAAATATATTTAATTGAAAATGATTTGAGAGTGTACCTGTTAAAGCGTTGTTTAGAATAGGTACTTTGCCGTGTATAGCCTATACACAAAGCTATAGTGTGGATTTAAAAAAATATACATACCAAATATTGTTTGTGGAATTTTTCTTTATCCAAAAGTGGACAAGCTAACATAAACTGAGAGGAGACAGAGGTGCGAATTACATGTAACAAATGTCACAATTACAAAAGGCTATATGCTATGAGTTTCAACCACCGGACCACCAAGACAACCCAATAAAACACAACTTTGTACACTGCAATATCCTGCTGATAATTAATAATGACACAGTGACTGCACCACCGTACAATAGTAAATTGAACTCATGCCTGCAGTGCTAATGATCTGTGCCGCACAATCACCGATAATTTAATCATCCACATCCTATTAACTCTTCCTCAGAAGAGCAGTTGAGTACAAAGTAATTGTTGTATAACAGGGCACTCCGTGAACATCGTTTAATATAATCATTAAGGCTAACTCATACGCTGTCAGATGTTAAGCCGGTGAATCACTGTCCTTTCATTTGCAGTGTCTTGCTTTAACATGTGATGTACTCCAGTCAGCCTAATATCCGTTAAACCTGACGGACTCTAACCTCCTTTAGAGTGTATCATCAACCTGGGATTTTCAGTGGACTCCACGAGTTTTTCTGTGATTAAGTGATCACTTTTTATGGCTTTACTAACCTTTCATCGAACTGCCATGTTTAGGTCAGTTTGAAGTGTAAAACAGGTGTCAAGATGTTTTGCATGCAATAGGTAATACATATAAGCTTAGTTTTTCCAGGAAGTGTTTAGCCCTGCATGTAAATCACTCTGACAGAGCCTCTATGATGGATTTCTCACTTACTTGTTGAATAACCACAAAAAAGAAAAACTAATCACAAAGGAGTATCCTTGAATCTAATGGCTGGACACCAAAAGGGTTAGGCTTCATGATGTTTTATAGAGTTTAAATATTTCTGCTATTTCAGCTCTGTTTCTCATGTAAATGTCCTTTCCATGGGGACACGTTGAGCTTAGGTTTGCAGACATTTGCAGATTCTAATCAATACTGCCAACATTAATCTGCCACTAAAATGTATTATCAATGTAATAGAGTATATAATAAGCAAATGGACCAGGTTGCTGTAGAAGAAAGTACACATATTAAGAGCTGTACTTCTTTTAAAAGAAGCCCTGCATGTGCATATTTTCATTTCTGATATTTTCTCCGACCTTAAAAGGTCAGTGAAAATCTGAATACCTTGTTTGTTTAAAAAAGGTTTTGCCTCCACAGCTTCTTTCCAAGAGCTTAGATAGTTGCCCTTAGATATCTGCCTGGACCTCATCAACAGAATGACACGTGTGTGTGTGTGTGTGTGTGTGTGTGTGTGTGTGTGTGTGTGTGTGTGTGTGTGTGTGTGTGTGTGTGTGTGTGTGAGTAAAATGATAGCCCACATGTTGACACATGAGCGAGAGGAGGCAGTTTAGTTCTTGAGGCTTGATGTGGATGAGGGAGTCAGGGAAAGAGAGCAGCGAGGGTACAAAGGCTGTTTGTGTTTCAAGCAGCATTCTGATCTCAGGAATGTACCTTTAGGCCACAGCCGTGAGCTTCCCACTGCAAACAATGCACTCAATGTCAGTTACGGCTGGCTAGCACAGATGCTGCTGGCGCTACTCCAAGGTCCCAACTCGTCGAAAATGATGGATACAGGGAACTCAATACCTCAGGAGTCGCTCTCCTGCTTTTCCCTCCAGCACAAAGGAAGGAAACACTGTGTGCTTCGACAAAAGATTCCCAAACACCAACGTCTTCATTGTTTCAAGTGCTTTTAGCACAACTGTAATATGAAACAGCGGCAACACCATTCAAGCGAGGTATTCATTCATTCATCTTTTTATATTAGTGTAAATAAAGCAGCAATTTTCCCTTCCGGAGTCCATCAAAATTTGCATATTTTGAAAATTGAAGTCAAGATTTTATGGAGAAAAGGCCGTTTTAAAAATTCATCAACCAAATGTCTTTCATCCTAAACTCTTAACAGATGGAAAAAAAGAAAAAGCTGATAGAATCATCCAACCATCCACTTTTGTCTTTGCCAACAGCTGTACGCTTAAACCAGATGTGTGCTGCACTGAGTGTCGTTACTTTGAGGGCTCAATTATTTTTGAGTTCTTGCCGCAACAGTCCAATTAGGGGACAAACATAATGGTATTAAAACCATCCCCTGCTGATGTTCAAAACACAGAGCTAGAGAGTTTCAGTAATGTTTTGTAAAGAACATCATACCAGGACATGAAGTTAAGTTGATTGAAATGAAAAACATACTTACATTTTATATATGGGGACCCAAGCCATGCCAATAAACCATCCATGTTTTTTTATTTTTATATTCTGTTTATTTTGCATGTAACTAATTTTAACAGAGAAAAGCTTTTAAAATGTTTGTAAAACTGATGTGTGTGCAAATCTTCATATTATATGTACAGCATATGATATATATATATATATATATATATATATATATATATATATATATATATATATATATATATATATATATATATAAATAATAGAGAAAAAAAGGATATATAAGGTTGAAAGAAGAAAAAATCCTGCACACTCTCCATCAAACTTTCTGGAGTTTTTTTTTTAGATTGTTACTAAAAGTAGATGTTTGGGGTGCTTGGTTAGCTCACCTGGTAGAGCATGCACCAATATACAGAGGCTCAGTCCTTGACGCAGTGGCTGCGGGTTAAGTTCTGACCTGCGGCCTTTGCTGCATGTCATTCCACCTCTCTCTCTCCCCTTTCATGTCTATGCTGTCCTGTGCACCCGGCGCAACGAGGGGGGCAAAAGGGGGCTTTGCCCCCTCAGTTGTATTTTCTGCCCCCTTGTTTTAACATCATACAGCCATGAAACGTACAAACACAACAACACAATTACTATTAGGCTACAAGTTCGCATGGGGGCTTTCAACTACAAACAATAATGTAATCCCATCTGCAGAGATATTTGACACAGAGAGTGAGTGCTCCAGCCATCCTCTCACTTCATAAATAAGTATATGACTTTAGCTATACCTTGAAAAAAACACTGTGCCTCAGGCCACCTAGCCTAGCAATGCGTATTGTTTACATATCTTTTGACAAGGTGGCTGCATTATCAGAAGCTAGAGCAAGCTAGATTTGGACATGAGAGGAGGAAGGAATCTTCATCAGATGACGAGGAGCGTCCACCTACCCGTATCATCGCAGCGCAGCCGCCCTCAGACCCTAATGTGACAGGTGCCTCAGTTACTGTAAAGCGATAGCCTACACATCCTAGTTAGACGTAACCCGTGTAACGTTAGCAGTTTCTAACGTTAGCTTAACGTTACTGCACTAACTAAACTTTTTATAAATATTTTATTCTTCAGTTTCGGCTCAACCATTACTGGACGGAAATGTCTACAAACGGGAGCACGCACTGGGAGAGTGTAGTCACAGCCGCGAGTGTGTGTGCTCGATCTGAAACGTTAATGAAAGCCCAAAGCTCATAAACTGACTTTTAATTAGTTACTTTGTCAAGTCGTACTTATTATTTAAAAAATAGATAAAAATTGACAACTTAACTGCTTCAAGAAATGCCATATTTGCGAGTGCTGACCCTGTTGCGGCAGCGTGGGTAAAGCCTGGGTAAATTAGTTAATTTTATCCTACTTTGTGAAAAAAAAAAAATCCCCCCCCCTTGCAATTTTTACCTGCCCCCTTAGTCATTTTACCCTGGCGCCGGGCCTGCTGTCCTGTCAAAATAAAGGCCTAAAAAAAAAAAGAAATGCCAAAAACAAATTCTTCATCGGGCCGCTGAATCCCAGCAGATCGGGTCAGTAGCAGTGGATCTGCACCGTGCTGCCTGAAAAAGGAAATATCAGGATACAGGAAATGAGTTGGCAGGAACTATCCATTCAAATTGCTTCCTCTTTGGGATTTCCGAGAGCGATAATGCAAATGGTAAGTTATTTGGAACGGACCCAAACATGATTAAGGATTCATTTCCTTCCTCGTGTCGGCCTATTTATTTGCCTCTGTGTCATCCGTCCTCTTCCGGGGATTTGTTTTAATTAATTTGTTCGGTTTGGAACTGCACAGTGACGCACGAGTGATTACAATTGTACAAGTTGGCAGATAATGGTAGGAAGCCAAAAATAAACCACCTATTTCTACAGTGCTTTCATGTCATGAACTCCTGGAAATGGGTTTGTTAATAAGGGAACATCTCTTGCAGCACTAAACTACAACATACTGTCCATTTTCACAACAATGAAAAACATTAATGAATTAATTAATTATTTCTTAAATGTTTTCAGGGAATAAACAAACTTCCTTTCCTGTGCTTTAAAGTAACTGCAGAGTGGGTGGATCCCTTCATCAAAATCTTGCTAAATGGGTAAAATGTTAAATGAAGTGTTATGGGGGGCGTGTTCCTTTAATCAGTGAGATTAAAGTCATCCATCGTGTCAAATAGGCACCGATCCTGCTGACCTTTTTAGCACAGTCCACTGCGCTATAATTTCTACAAGATTCAACATGATCTGATCTGCACATCTGATGGACCACGAAAAGAAGAAACAACACTGATAAAATAATTATCACAAGTTCGGCAGGTCATAGAAATCAATGTTCATGTACTATATTGTAAGTCAGTAATTTCTTAAGGTTCCTCAGTGTCTCATGTACAGATCAATGTAACAATTTATGAACTTAAACTGTTTTGTTACTGTTTATCCGACCAACCTTGTTTGAAAGGAACTAGAAAACTGCAAAATATCTAAATGTGTTATAGAAGAGAAGCCAAATGTCACTATTACAAAATACATAAATAAATAAATACAAATATATAAATATATATAAAAAGGGTTAAATCTGGGTTTAAACCTGGTGGTTTGTGCAGGCCGTCCTGTGTCACGCTAGTGACAATTCTCTCTGACCAATCAGTGGTCTGCAGTGATTTAACTCCACCTTCAAGTATCGGTTCAGCTCGCTTGGAATCTCGACCGAGGCGATACCAAAAAAATACCAGGTACTATTCTGAACTTTTGCTAATGGAAAAGCAAAAATAAAGGAAGTTCATTAATGCCGAGCCGTATTGGAAATACGGCATAAGAGGTAAAGACATTTAATTGAGGCATCCAGAGACTGAGGCCCTACTCTTCCCGCTAGGCTCCCAAGTGGAATCTGCAAACAGTCTTGGAGGGGATCAGGCCCATCCTTTGAGCCACTAAAACTGACAGACCTAGACATCCTGACCATGAAGACAGCACTCATCTTGCCCCTCATGTTCCCAAATAGTAAATAATAAAGTCCATTAGTGGTGGAGCATGTGCTTTTAGAACTGTAATTACATCCAGGTAGCTCTTAGAGTATTTACCCCAACAGACCTCAATGAATCTCTATACGGCCTCCACACGCCACATATCACACAAGCAGCTGTTGCAACACATGCTACTCAGCCATCAGCCTGTACGAGCGGCTGTTTAAATAAGCCTGAAGACCTTTCATATCACTGCAGACAAACACAAGCACATATGGACCAACCAATAAAGACCTAACCTCCGACACAGACACATACCCTTAATCTCCCAAACATGGAATGGAATGGAATGAATTTAACAATATAAAAACATAATAAAGCAAAGGTACACATGATCACTTTGACTATAAATGCTAAAATTAGATGCATTTCTATCATCCATAACTGTACTTTGTGTTTAATGCAAATTAGCTAAAGTTAGCAAGATAACACTCCACATGGCAAATGTAAGTCCAATATTTACTATGTTTTAACTGTTTTTGGGCTCTACCAATTCTTGAGAGAAATGTCTGGTTCTTTAGCTGTTAATGCTCCACTATGTTGACCAGTTAGTCTCTAAATGTGTCTGTCTGCTGTTTAGTGCTAAGCAGGTAGTGTACAGTGGGTTTTTATTGCTTTTTAACTAAAAGAACCTGCTATGGCCACAAACAACACTATTGTCCCATTTCATTTGATACATTATTATCATTTAATGTATTAGCTTTAACCAAGTGCTTCAGTGGCCTCTCTCTAACCAAACCTTGACCATAGTATATTTGCCATAACCACAACCAGTCCCTAATCATAACCATATTGTAATTGTCCTGCCCTGTTAGAAAGTGAAAACTTTAAACATCTTGGCACTTAACGTAACCTGGGGTTTATGAACCTTTTGTTTTTTGTAATTTAGGATACCAGGTTGGACTTAACAAAAACTAAAAAACAGAAAAAAAATGCACTCGACCGAACTCCTCTGTACCATTTATGTTTCAGTCTTCGAATACACAGTTCGAAGGATAGTTAAATAACAGAACACTCAGCGGAATACCATCTCACCATCTTGCATCAGGCTTTCAAACTTGCGTCCCAGAACCCCCTGCAGTTTTTTGGAAGGCCTCTAAACCTTGAGTACCAATTTAAGAGATTAGACCCAGAAAAAGCACACAAGACCAAGACAAATGGCCTCCACAAGATCTCCCCAGGACAACCTCTGGCATCACAGTCTGCTATAGAGACGTCAAGTAGTGCAGGAGGGAATGTGAAACCCTAGCATGCTCCCCCATTTGGCACGTTCCTGAGGCTCCAACACAGTTATGAGGCCACTTCATAGGAGTGTAAACTGTGTATTTAAAAAGCCGTCATTGTGGGACTAACATTGGCCCTGGTGTAGGTTGTTAGAATAACTGAATGACACAATGGTTTCTTTTCTAAATAAACAGATGTGGGTAGGCTATTAAAACCTTCATTTTTTTCTCTTCCTCTGGTCTCCTCCTCCCCTCCTCCATCCCATGTGTAAGTGGCCTCAAACACACGCATATACACACACACACACACTCACTCTCTCTCTTTAACTCACTCTCACTGTTTCACTCTCTCTCCCTTCGTCCACATGTCTAAGAAAGGCAAAGGGCCGGTTTCCTCCTGCAGCTGTTCAGTACAGATGGGCCTCTATTCGAGCCACCACAGTGAAGTGATATCGGTCGTCTGCCTTGGCTGATTAATTGCGTGTCATTCTTAACTTCTCCAAGACCACTGCCCCTTTGCAGCCCTCCTGAAAGCACTCCCGGTTGTCTCCCACTCCTCCTTCTTCTCCCACGCTGCACATGGAGGAAATGAACTCACCACAATCCTGCTGGCACTGGACTCCTATCAAATCTATTTCTCAATGGAAGATTACTGTGGGATTTCAAAAAAGACTGAGGCCGGTCCAAATAATAATAATTCATAAGCCCTGCGGATAGCTAATGAAAAGCAGCTTACTTCACACAATTAGAATAATAATATACTACCAAGATAAGGTGAAAACTGTTCATACTGAATGTTATTTAGAAAACACATCTACTGTAATAACATCCATTGACACCAAAAGATCAGGACTTAGGAGCCAAAAACAACTGGAAAACTGTGATCATTGCGTCAAGAAAAAATAAATAAAAATAAAATCACAATTGGCACAGAAATCTAACTCCAGAGTTTGAGTCTTATTGTCTTTATTCTTTATGAAAGGTGGTAAAAAAAAAAAAAACCTATTGATTTTGTATGTTTAAAGAAACTCTTAGACTTGGTCCATGTTTTTTCCATTTAGTTATATATTTTTCCTTTGTTCCTTTTGTTCCTCGTTTTTGGGAGGAGAGTCTATGGATAGAGGGTGTCATATGCTGTACAGATTGTAAAACTCTTTGAGGCAAGTTTGTGATTGGGAATTGGAGCAATATGAATCAAATTGACTTTCTGCTGCTCCTTTCAATCAACAGGATTCCAACATTTAAAAACAGTGGATGTGTAAGATTCACACAAAGCTTGCATTTGAACAAATAGCAATATCCAGTTCTGGTAGCATATGGCCCATTGAAAATGATTGCCTCTGTAAGGGGCCATGTTTGGGGGGTATGAACTAAGTCCAAGAAACTTCAAATAAGAACCTGGTTCCTTCATTGGAAAATTACTTTCTGGGGTTGTATTATTTTGGAAGACTGGGTGGAACTTTGGCTATACAAGGAAAAACACATTATGAGCTACTGAAACTACTGAAAATATGATCAAGGTAAGTAAATGTACATAATATGAAACTTAAGCTGGAAGTATGTTTTAAAAGTCAGAACATTTCAATTACTACTTGCCAATGTCCCCAACAAAGTACTGCAGGAATGCATTCCCAGCTGGTTCTGCAATGCTGATAAGGCAGTGTGGCTGCCTGGTGACCAAATAAAAAGCACATGTCTGACATAACATCAGCGATGCATCAATCTTCTGTGAACTCTTGACTCCTATGGGATTACTGTGGATAAGAATGATGTGACCAATCCACATGTTGGGTACTTTGAAGAAACACAGATGCCATTTTAGAGTGTTAGCTTTCAGAAAAGGTTTTTCAAATACCTGCATTTGAAAGGTGTAGTGTTTTAATGTTGGTTGTATTTACTTTTAAAGCTTGAGTCCATTCCTTAAGGACAGTTGTTCTATTTTATTATAGCATAGTACCGTTAGCGTATGTGTGAAGTGTTGCCTTTCCCTTTGTATACCAGTCCCAGAGAAGATTAAGTTGACTAGGAGATGAATGTTTCTTGTTTGGGATTGCAGAATACATTTTTTTATTTTTACTGACTGTCAAACTTATAACAGATTGACAACTGAAAAATGTTAGGTTTTGTTATCTGGCATTAATGATGTTATTAAGGCATTACTTTGGTAAAATTGTTACAATTTGAGGTCTTTCTGTCTAAATAGCGGTAGCCTGTCGATTAGAAAAGCAATAAGAAGAACTTTGAGGGCAGCTTATTCTGATATTGTTGCTTTTTTTTTCTTCTTTTTTAAAGAATTTATCATGAAAAATTCCTTCCAGAAAAGGTAATGTCCTTGGCAAACAGAGGTTTTTATATTAATGCATTTGGTCGGCTCACATGTGTCACGGTCTAAGATTTCCATTGTCAGAAATTACTTAATTTAATCATTCCACAAAGATATGTTTGGCGTAATAATTGTATAATCAGGACAAAAATTCAAGAAAGAAAAGATACATCATGATGACTCTGACTTTTTACAGGACATTTTTATGCTCTAGAGGACTCACTCATGGTTTTATCTTTCTATGCACAAGACATGCTTTACAGCATTTTTCTCCTGAGTAAAAATCCAAACTTGCAAACAAAAAACCATCCTGGTGCTAATGTTTTGCCACAGCATAGCCCATCAGTGTCTGATTTCAACTGATAACAGGCAGGCAATCACTCTAGTGGGGCCCCAGATGGTTTTGGACCGATTCATCACAACTAACACACCAGGTCAGCCGCAGGTAATCCATCAGGGCGCTGGGCTAATTCAGCAGTGTCGGACAGGAGCAAAATAAGATGACTCCATTGACACAATTTATGGCTTCTTCCAAGTGTGTGGCTCCATGTTTTCATCGTTAGAGCTGGACTGTACACAAGTCATGAACTGATATGACACGCATCTACAAAATCTGTAATAGTCTTACCTTCAAGGTTTTTGTGAAGTTTTACACACACACACACACACACACACACACACACACACACACACACACACAAAATGACATTATGCGCTTACATCCATTAACTCCCTGGAGGAATTGCTCTCACTCTATGACCATGCTGTATGATGTGATGTTCGACTCAAATCCCAGGAGCAACTGACAAAAGCAACCCAGTCAATGGCCTCATTACTCAGAAACCTGGGAACCTCCTAAAAAACAAGTCACACAGCATACAATAATTACTAGGAAAAAATAGGCATCAGTCCAATCCAGAAAATGTGTCCCATTGCTAAAAACCTCATTATGTCAACTAAAAAGTCCTTTTGCAATGTCGAAGAATTTGACTGTAATGCTGCATTACAAATATAACATATTAACATAAACATAACATGTGGCTCATATTGCATGTTCTGCAAACAAACATCTGTAGGCCAAGGCCTAATGACTTCATATCCCACACTGGAATGCTGAGATATTCTCATTAGAATCGTTGCCATGATGGTTTGTGTTTGTTTGGTTTATGCGGTTTAAACAAGTAAGTCAAACTGACTTCACATCTAATTTAACATTGATCCAAAGGATGGGGAAGCTCAATATAGTGATGCTTGAAGCTTAGTTATTACAAATATTTATTGGACAAGTCATCCAAATATCAGTTATTTAGCTCCAATCACCACTTCTCGCTGTGCTTTATTAAAGGAGGTTATGGGTTTTCGGTTTGTTTCTTTGCTTGTCTGTTTTTTAGTTAACAGGATAACTCAAGAATGACTTAACAGATTTCAATTCAATTAAGTGGAAACTTCAACCAGGGGCCACGGAAGTTTGGGCTCATATCTCCTGCATCATAACATGTAGATTCCTTGATTTATCTCCATTTGAGACCAAAACAGACTGTTAGCCAATATTTGTTTCAATACTTTTACAAATTCTTCTTTAATAATTAAAACGTAATTACATTTTCTGCACATGACACATTACATATTTGGAAAAGCTTTAAGAAGTTCATTAATTTGATGGTGTTTGTTTTTAAATCTTCTAGGTGTGGCCTGTTTGATATAAACCACCATATCTCACTGCAACCAAATTTCCATGACACAGAAATATTTCAGCTCTGAGCAATCTGACTAACTCTGATAAGTATTCTGAATTTTGCACAATTTACTATACGTGTCTATTATGAATATAACTAGGAAGTATCCAATACTGTATTCTCCAAAATTTCTGGGCACCATTGGCCAATATGTGTGATTGTCTAACATGCTGTGTTAATTTGGATATATGTTTTCTATTAAGAAAATATATTTAGAGCACTGTTCGGCCTTGGTGGATTTATGAGTACTTTTCACTTATTTCAAGAGTTGCTAATGATTTGATTATTAAGCCTCAGTAAAATCCAGGCTTGTTTGATTAAGGAGTCAATACCTTTTATGTACAAAAAGTGAAACGTTGCCCATGTCTGGGGGGTAAAACGCATCAAGTCTTAAAATTGAATCAGTGAACCCTTAAAATCACCATAAGACTATTAAAACTAAACCAAACACCACATAAAAGATAAATTAGAAGAAATAAGATTCCGTGGAATGTGTTTAGTCTTCCTCAAAAAGTTGGAAAAGGTGAAGAAGAACTGTTCTTGCTTGTTAACTGAAACAGGAGAAGAGAGGGCTAAAGAGAGGGCAGCACACATATCAGGAAGGTAAGGATTTTCCAAAAGCCAAAGCTCTGCCTAACTGAAGAATATAGGTTTTCAGCCAATGCTCTGAAGTTCTCCCCTTTGGCTGCTTGGTTTTGTTGCTGCACTCACATTTCCAATCCAGGTGTGCACCTATGATTCCTCCCTGTTGTCTCTGTGTGTTAAAGGGCAGGTGTGTACCGCTGTGGTGGCCAAAAGTTTATGACCTTCCGTAATCTGTTACCCCACACTGTTAGCCTCTGGTCGTCCTGCGATCTGGTAGGAATGTCAGCGGGGATGTGCAGTGGCTTGCTTGAGACGCCTTTTATGACCCTTGGGTGCCTGCTAACTCAGTCGTCTTTCCAAACCTAACTGGAATTTTTGGGGGGTTTTGGGGATGTTCACTCATTTCTACAAACTAAGAATGTGTATACAGACATATAACAAAGAAATGTATGTCTAATTTCAGAGGTTTTACAATAGAGACTCATGGGACAGCAAAGACTGACGCTCTAGAGCAGACTCTTAACAGTGAGGCCACATCTTCACTCTATTACATACCATATCCATCACCACGAAGGACACTGAGGCAAAAGGGACATTTGGCATAATCACGGTCATTTCCTGGACCCAGCCGTGTACCCCGTCTGTCTCTATGTATGGAGTCTGGCAGTCTGGGCCTGCATAGACAGTGCAAACACACAGCGAACACACTCATCCATCCACCACACAGCAGACCTCTGATCCATCTGCGACAGCAGCCGAACAATCTGCTCCTTCTTCTGCCCTTCCCTGTCCAGACATACTGTCTGTCGCAATCTGTCCGCCCCGAATGAAGATAAAGGAGAACACCAGAGCCTGATTTATCAGTCAACATTGAACTATCTAAAAGTCCTTTGCACAGATAGCTGGATAATGTCAACTCAAAGACCTTTCTCTGCCCCTGCGGATTTCTTTTATCTACCTCTTCCAGACATATTCCTGAGAATACTCAAGAGCACTAATAATAAGCCTGCAGTTTCAAAGTTAGAACTCAAGGAATACAAAACATATGTGTTTCTGTGTCTCTCGTTATCGAAGCAGCGAGGCTGACCAAGCACATGTAGATTGTAGTAGAAATGGTGGTTATAACTGTAACAAATAAGAAGGCAGTTTCCATGTATCCATAGAGGCCTATGTTGACCTTTGGGGTCAAACATATCAGGTACTCCAAAGCCAACCTGGTAAAATTAGAAAAGGATAGAAACACAGCTGCTCATTCAGCTAAGACATTACCAATGTTTCAAATAAACCTGACATTTGTTAGTGTGTTTTGTCAAAGACACCTTGACAAAGGCATTGACACCAGTTACAGTCTTTCATGCAATACGTAGCACCTCTGTTAATTTAATGCTGGTTTACCATTATAGAAGCTAATAATAACAATAGCCTTACAAACTTGAATGTGGTATTTATGAGTTGTGTGACTTTTTTCTTAGACAGTAATTCAAGTTTAAATTTAAAGAGAAAAGCTCCAAGCAGATGGTTTTCTACTTTCAGCAAAAATGGAGAAGCACTTTCATTTATTTAGAGTCTTGTTTCCTTTTGGCACTATTTTAGTATCCAACTCCCAAGGTAAATATCTGGGTCTTTAGCTGCTAAATGCTCCACTTTGTTTACCAGCTAGTGGTTAACTTTGACTTTGTGCCGTTTAATGCTGGGTTTGTCAGAGCTTTTTCACTGAAAACAGCTACCATCTAGGCTACTGCTGAAACAAAATTGATGCGAGCATTGAGACTCCACCAAAACAGTTAAATTTAAATTTAAAAAGTTTTAAACAAAAAACAATAATCCTTATAATTTCATAATTTGACATTAGATAATGTCATTTGATTCTTTGTTCATGAAAAAAAATTGTATTAGGGCAACAAATCTGTAATTTTGACAAGAAATAAACTCATTCAAATTCCAATCTCTAATCTAAGATTAGAATTTTAATTGGTTTTAACTGATTTAATTCAAGATGTAAACCTATTTGATATATTTTAGTTTGATAAATCCATCAACTTGTCAAGAACAACAAATGCAGGCCTACAGGAATGTGTCTTGGTGGCTTAACAATGTACAGAGAGACCTATTTGGTCCAAGATCAACGGTATCTTGCATTAAACGGTAAAATGACATTGCAAGAAACAACATCTATCCTTCTGTGCTAGTTCTCATTGGCTTTCCAACTCCTCTACTCTCCTCTCAAGTTACTGAAAATGCTCTGCTGATCACATGAAGCATAAATGCTTTTCTTGTCTGTCAGCGCAGCTTAACCTACAAACACACGATAAAAAATCTAATGTGATATTATCTGTA